>NC_072047.1:621843-861921 GCF_027791375.1 Indicator indicator
CCCCTGATGACTTCCCCCTCTCCTCTGAGGGAAGTTTTGCTTACAGAGAGTTGGGGAACTCCTCTCCACCAAGCCCTGCACGGAGCAAAGCTCTCCCCACCACCATAGGAGCAATCCTGAGCAGGAACTGCCAATCCATCAGCCCTCCTATCAACTTTGCATCACCTAATTGTTAATTTCTTTAAGTAATATCAAATCCTGACATGATTATTTTTTTTCCCCTCCAGCTCTGGCACCAGGCTTCAGATTCTCATCCACAGAGTGAAGCTCCAAACGTGGCTAAAGCCCCCAACTTCTCCACCTCACTTCCACTATGAGCCACAAACACAAACTCTCATCACTCTTCAGTGCTTTCCCCCTGGTGAAGATAAGCAACGTGTGATCATCTTTAAAATGATAAATACTTACAAGGAGAAGGAGCAGCTACCCAAAAGGAGTCCCCAGGGGATGCTGTGCAATTGATCTTAGATTACACGGTTGCTTAAGCAACACTCTTCACATCCAGGGGCTGCAAGAAGCTTCAGGCAAGCTTTAGTTCCATGGGCTCTGACTTCCCCATGCTGCTATTTCCCATTTCAGATGATTGAGGAAGCTCCTGCTGTGCCCAAGTGGACTTAAGATGGCAGAAGCAGCAGCCCCATCACTCAGGGGGAGCAGGCAAGCAAGAATCCCCCCCTTGATTCTGACCACTCAAATGCAGTGTTTGGCTGGAGATCAATCCCAGCTTCCACAGATCAAAGATTGCATTGAGTTGGAAGGGACCCTCAAAGGTCATCTTGTCCAACAGGGAGCTGGGACACTTCCAACTGGAGCAGGCTGCCCAAGGCCACATCAAGCCTGCCCTTGAACGTTTCCAGGGATGTGGCCTCCACCACAACTCTGGGCAACCTGTTCCAGAGTCTCACCACCCTCACTGTGCAGAGCTTCCTCCTGGTGCCCAACCTACATCTCCCCTGCTCCTTTCAAACTCCTGCCCCTTGTCCTATCCCCACAAGTCCTTCTAAACAGTCCCCCCACAGCCTTCCTGTAGGTCCCCTTCAGATACTGAAATGCAGCTCTAAGGTCTCCCTGGAGCTTTCTCTTCTCCAGGCTCAACAGCCTCAGGGCTCTCAGCCTTTCCTCCTCAGAGAGATGGCTCCAGGCCCCTCAGCATCTTCCCAGCCTCTATTGGACTCTCTCCAGTAGTTCCCTCTTGAACTGAGTAGCCCAGAACTAGATCCAATACTCCAGAATTGGCCTCACTAGGGCAGAGTAGAAGGTGAGGAGAACCTCCCACATTCTTCCTAATGCTTTCCAGAGCAAGCTACCTTCAGGCACAACCAACACCACCACACTCAGCCACTGCAGCATTTTACTCAGTTGCCCAGCAGCTGCAAATCAAGCCCCACTGCACGTGAATTTGAGGCCCAGAGATGATGGATGAGGAGAAAACAGAAACCTTCCAAATATTCCAAGAAGCCTGGAAGCACCTCCAGTGATAGGAAACATTCAAGCTTCTAGAGGCCAGCTCAGACTCACCATCCAGAGAGAGCAAAAGAATCCCAGGGCTGCAAATCACCTTCAACTGCCTGGTTAAACTGGTGCTGGCTACAAACATTATCAAGTGGTAAGAGAAGAGACAGCAGAATTGGTACATTCCAGCATGATGTCCTTGGACTGTAGCTCCTGTAATCAGTGTGTGCACAAACACTGAGCTGCTAAATCCAGGGCACTTCAGCTCCCAAACAGGAATTCAACCAAAACACTCCGATGATACCCTCCCTGTCCAAAGGGAATGTGGAAAGCAGAGAACTGAGCCAGAGGTTGTGGAATAAGGCAGGTAAAAGGTGTGGTCAAGAAGCAGACATCAACTGAAAATAAACCCTTTGGAGATCTAAAACTGTTAAGTCCACAGGGTATTCAAAATTCAAGCATGGTGAGGCTGGAAAGGAGCTCTGGAGCTCAGCCAGTCCAACCCAACCTGCTCCAGCAGGGCACCCACAGCAGCTTGCCCAGGAGCACAGTGCCCAGGGGGGGTTGGAAGCTCTCCACACAAGGACACTCCACAACCTCTCTGGGCAGCCTGCTCCAGGCCTCCACCACCCTCACAATGAACAAGTTTCTCCTCCTCTTCAGATGGAACCTCCTGGGTTCTACTTTGTGCACCTTGTGCTGTCCCTGGGCACCACTGAGCAGAGTCTGGCCCCAGCCTCTTGCCCCCCACAGCTCCTTTAGCTCTTGCTGAGCATTGCTCAGCTCCCCTCTGGGGCTGCTCTTCTGCAGGCTCTCAGCCCCAGGGCTCTCAGTCTTTGCTCCTCACAGAGCTGTTCCAGGCCCCTCAGCATCTTCCCAGCCTCCCTGGACTCTCTCCAGTACTGCTCTGTCCCTCTTGAAGTGGGGAGCCCAGAACTGGACTCCAGACTCCAGATGTGACCTCAGTAGGGCAGAGCAGAGCCTCCCTTGAAGTGCAGGCCACACTCTTCCTGACAGACCCCAGGTGACCCCTGGACTTCTTGGCCATAAGGGCACCTTGCTGCCTCACAGGCAGCTTGTTCCCACCAGCATCCCCAGCTCCTTCTCTGAAAAGGTCTTGCAAGAGCTGCAGGAAACAGTTGCTCAGCTGAGAGAGGAATCCTTGCCAGAGCAGGAGTCCTCAGTGCTGAGACCAGAGAGGCCAGAAGGTGTGAGAACATTCAGGTTTGCTCTGCCTTGGTGGCTCTGCCTCCTCAGCCCTTCCAGATCCAGCTCAATCAGGCAGCCAAGGATGGCTCCTTCCCTCCCAGTGTGTTCTCCCTTCACAAGGCAGGACTCCAGAGCACCAAACAAGCTCGACCAGAGCAGGTTGAAGCCTGTCCTCCACTGCTCAGCTACAAGCCCAGAGCCTGTGGCAGCTCTCACCAGAGCTCAAGATGCTAATGAGCAGCACAGAAACATCCAGGAAATGCTTCATTTGCATATCCCTAGAATGACATTATCTTAAACCCTGCCTTGCAAGGCACAGAAAGCCATTTGTGGTGTCACAGCCTGAGCTTTTCAGATCCCCCAGTGGCTGCCCAGTGGCTAGAAGGCTGTCAGAGCACCAAGTCACCTCTCACTTGTGTGCCAGGGGCACAAGGAAAGCAGCCAACACGACCCAGGGCACTGTCAGGGGACAAAACCAACACTAATGAAATAATCAGCAGAAAACAGCAACTGCTGCTGGCTCTGCCTGCACTGCTGCCTGGCTGGGTCATAGAATCATGGGATGGGACTGGAAGGGATCATCCAGTTCCAACCCCCCTGCCATGGGCAGGGACACCTCCATCAGCCCAGGTTGCTCAAGGCCTCATCCAAGCTGGCCTTGAACACCTCCAGGGAGGGGACAGCCACAGCACATCCCAATTAGGGGGAAAAAAAAATAAAGAATAAAAGGGATTTAAGAAGTCCTTTTTACAGCATTCACCCAGTAACCAGAATTTTCCCATTGCTAGAATTCAAACTAATTCAAGCCAGCAGTCAGCTGAAAGAGGCAGGAAAGGGCCAATTTGATTGCTGTCAATATCTCCTTGGGTGATTTTCTTGTGTTGTTAAGAGTTACAGCAGAGCCCTGAGCACTGCAAACCTGAATGGAAGAAGTTCAGCTGGAAGCCTCTAATTCCACTGCAAGCTACCAAGCAGCAAGGAGAGCTTCTCCCACAGTGCAGGCAGTTTGAGTGGAAAAGGGGAGGCTGAAAAGGTGGAAAAGGGGAGGGAAAAGGGGAGGCTGAAAAGGTGGAAAAGGGGAGGGAAAAGGGGAGGCTGAAAAGGTGGAAAAGGGGAGGGAAAAGGGGAGGCTGAAAAGGTGGAAAAGGGGAAGGAAAAGGGGAGGCTGAAAAGGTGGAAAAGGGGAGGGAAAAGGGGAGGGAAAAGGGGAGGCTGGAAAGGTGGAAAAGGGGAGGGAAAAGGGGAGGCTGAAAAGGTGGAAAAGGGAAAAGGGGAGGGAAAAGGGGAGGCTGAAAAGGTGGAAAAGGGAAAAGGGGAGGGAAAAGGGGAGGCTGGAAAGGTGGAACCTTCTCTGCTGTTAAACCTGGAGCTGGGTGTTGATTTGCACACAACAGGCTTGTAGCAGGTAGGTCCTGGTGAGGCAGACAGCCCCTGCTGAGCACACAGGGGGAGGTGAGACCACCCCTCCAGCAAAAACACACCACAGCCCACAGGGATGGGGCTATCTCCTCTGCCCACTCTGCAGAAGTGCACAAGACCCAGCCCCAGAGCAAACAAAACCAGCAGGAGAGCACACTGCAGAGTGCAATCAGCAGCCAATTGCACCTAAAAATAGTTGAAACTGTCAAAGAGCTGCTGAAAAGGACTTTTTGTTGACAGCACTCAACACCAGTAATGTTATTTGGTTCAGCCTGGAGAATTGCTTCCCATTTCCTGAGCAGGACAATAGGTGAGGGGAGAGGGAATCATGGACTGGTTTGGGTTGGAAGGGACCCCAAATACCATCCAGTTCCAAGCCTCTGCCACACACAGGGACACCTCCTACCAGCTCAAGGCCTCATCCAACCTGGCTTTCAACACTGCCAGGCTTGGAGCCTCCACAGCTGCTCCGTGCTGCACAGGGCAACCTGTTCCAGTGCCTCACCACCCTCTGGGGAAGAATTTCTTCCTAATGTCTCATCCCAATCCAGCTTTTTCCAGTCTGAAGCCATCACTCCTCACCCTGTCACTCCAGGCCTTTGCACAAAGTCCCTCTCCAGCTCTCCTGTATCTCCCTTCAAATCCTGAAAAGCAGAGAAGGATCAGACTATCAGAGCACATTTTTACCAGGGAGCTCTTACACCACCCAGCATCCAGAGCATGCCACCAGTCAGATGTGAAGCACCAGAGCATAAAGCCTGCTGCTTCACCCTGACCACACCAGGGCAAGGAACTTCCCACTGGCAAAACACTGCTGGAGTTAGGAGGGGCCACGAGCAAACTGCACAATTTATCCTCCCTGAGGAACAAGCCTAAAAACGTGAAACCTCTGCTGAGATGTCTTCTGGGGTGGTTTAGCAACTGTCCTCCAACACTACCTTTGATTAGTTAGTGCTAAAAATAACCACCACCAGCAGCACCATCACCAACAAGTGTCTGCAGGAGACCAAGAACACCAGCAGCAGCAGCAGCTGTGTGCAGGAGGCCACACACCAATGCACTCAGTTGAGTGATGAGGATTTGCAGTTCAGCTGAGGATTTCAGGCTGAGTCCACCTCTCCTCAGGCTGCTGGGTGTGAAAAGCCAGAAGGAATCCACCAGGTTCTCTATTCCTAGCCTGGCTGCTTCACACACACCCCCCACACTTCATCTAGAGAAGAGGTGCAGCAGGCTGGGGCTGCTGCCAGGAGCTCACCTTCCACCTCAGCACGCTCCAGGTGTCAGCTAAGAGCTGAGGGACAAAGTGGCAGAGCTGAAGAGCTGCGTCCACTTTAATTCCATCAAAAGTTTGGCTCTTGAGATCTGGAGATACTGCAGTGACATCAGACACCTCCAGCTCCCAGCTGAAATCCAACTCTCAACACCCACCCCTGGTGCTCTGCAACTGTGGTGCTGAGCATCCACACAGCTCTCAACTTAAAAAGAAAAAAAAAGAAAAAACCAACAACAAACCAAAAAAAAAAAAAAAACCCACACAAAAAAAAAACCACCCAACCCACCCTAATTTGCTAAAGAACCACTGCCACCTCTATTTTTAGTCACTGCTTCCAGCTCCACAGCATTCCCTTGGGATATTTGGAGATAAACACAAGCCCCCAGTAAGAGCTTTCAGTGACACATGGAAGGTAAAAGCTTGAAGTCAAGGCAAGTGGAGGGTCCTGCACCTGGGGAGGAACAAACCCCCCTACCAGTACAGGTAAGGGGTGACCTGCTGGGGAGCAGCTCCAGGAGGAGGACTTGGGAATGCTGGTGGACAATGAGCTCTCCAGGAGCCAGCAATGTGCCCTTGCAGCCAAGAAGGCTAATGGGAGGCTGGGAAGCTGCTGAGGGGCCTGGAGCAGCTCTGTGAGGAGCAAAGGCTGAGAGCCCTGGGGCTGAGAGCCTGCAGAAGAGCAGCCCCAGAGGGGAGCTGAGCAATGCTCAGCAAGAGCTAAAGGAGCTGTGGGGGGCAAGAGGCTGGGGCCAGACTCTGCTCAGTGGTGCCCAGGGACAGCACAAGGGGCAAGGGGCACAAAGTGGAGCCCAGGAGGTTCCATCTGACCATGAGATACAAATTCTTTGGTGCAAGGGTGCTGGAGCCTGACTTTAAAGTGAAGCTTTTGAGACTGGGCACAGGCAGAAACATGAATTCAAAACCAGGTCATGTGAGCTGCCTGGGAAGTGGAAAAGCTGCTGCAAAACAATTTGCTTTAAGACCTTGGGCCTTCTTTTCAGCCTCACAGAATCATCTGATTCTCCCTGCTCCTGTATCACTGTCACTGAATCCTTTGTTTAGAGTTCTCCCTTGAAGGGGAAGGCTCCACAGCCAGCTTGGACTACACCATTCCCACCACCAAAACTGCAGGGTTCAGTCACCAGCTGCAGCTCTCTTTCTTAAAGAGAAGAATCAGGAAGCTGTTTAGGTTGGAAAAGACCTTTCAGATCACCAAGTCCAAGCCTTACCCCAGCACTGCCAGGACACCACCAAGCCATGGCCCTCAGCACCACATCTCCAGGGCTCTGAAACCCCTCCAGGGATGGGGACTCCACCACTGCCCTGGGCAGCCTGGGCCAGACCTGGACAGCCCTCAAGTGGAAGAAATTGTTCCTCGTGGCCAAGCTGAGCCTGCCCTGGGGCAACTTGAGGCCATTTCCTCTTGTCCTGTTCCTTGGGAGAAGAGACCATTCCCCATCTCACTCCAGCCTCCTTGCAGGGAGCTGCAGAGAGCCAGGTGGTCTCCCCTCATCCTCTTTTTCTCCAGGCTCAACACCCCCAGCTCCCCCAGCTGCTCCTCCCCAGTCCTGTTCTCCAGACCCTTCCCCCAGCTTGGTTGCCCTTCTCCAGCTCCTCAATGTCCTTCTTGGAAGGAATGGCCCAAAACTGAACCCAGAATTTAAGGTGCAGCCTCAGCAGTACCCTGGGGACTCCTCTTGTGAGATTCTCTTTCATGAAGGCCTCAGAAGTTTGTCTTCACCCTCACTGCTGCTCTGCAGAGTACAGTAACTCACTTCAGGCCAGATGCAGCTGTCCATAAATAACATTTCTGTGCTTCCTCAGGTAGGAACACCCCAGGTGGAACAGCAGGAAGCTTGCTGTGCACATTTAACACCCAACCCAAGCCCCTCAGGAAGCAGCAGCAAGACTTTACCCTCCCCCTGCTCCACTCTGCAGGGCTCCTGCCAGCCAGGATTTATTTGCAAGTGCCCACTGCCAGTAAAGCAGGACCAAGTCCCATCAGCAGATGCCATAAACTCAACTCTCTCAATTATTCACTCTGGTAGTCACCAGCACTGCTTCCTGCAGCCAGAAAAATCCCTTTGGAAGGGAGTCTCACTCTGCTTTTGGAGGGAAAAATGAAGGCAGAGAGGGGAGGAAGGCAGAGAGGGGAGGAAGGCAGAGAGGGGAGGAAGGCAGAGAGGGGAGGAAGGCAGAGAGGGGAGGAAGGCAGAGAGGGGAGGAAGGCAGAGAGGGGAGGAAGGCAGAGAGGGGAGGAAGGCAGAGAGGGGAGGAAGGCAGAGAGGGGAGGAAGGCAGAGAGGGGAGGAAGGCAGAGAGGGGAGGAAGGCAGAGAGGGGAGGAAGGCAGAGAGGGGAGGAAGGCAGAGAGGGAGGAAGGCAGAGAGGGAAGGAAGGGAGAGAGGGGGAAGGAAGGGAGAGGCAGAGAGGGAAGGAAGGGAGAGAGGGAGGAAGGAAGGGAGGAGCAGAGAGGGAAGGAAGGGAGAGAGAGGGAAGGAAGGCAGAGAGGGAAGGAAGGCAGAGAGGGAAGGAAGGCAGAGAGAGGGAAGGAAGGCAGAGAGGGAAGGAAGGCAGAGAGGGAAGGAAGGCAGAGAGGGAGGAAGGCAGAGAGGGAAGGAAGGCAGAGAGGGAAGGAAGGCAGAGAGGGAAGGAAGGCAGAGAGGGAAGGAAGGCAGAGAGGGAAGGAAGGCAGAGAGGGAGGAAGGAATAAAAAGCAAGCAATCATCACCCAGCCAGAGCACTGCACACTTCTCTCAGCTATATTTGTCCTGTCCAGGAACTCCAGCGAGCTGCAGGTGCCTTTAACTGTGTTTGCAAATCAGTTCTGCCCCCAGAGGAACATCCTCCAAGACTCTGATGTTAAACTTTAACCAAGCAAGCTGAATCCAGCCACTTCAACCCTGTCCTCACAGCTCAAACTTAGAATCACAGAACGCTCTGGGTTGGGAGGGACCTCCAAAGGTCATCTAAGTCCAACTCCCCCCCCTCCCCAAGCAGTAAGCTCAGCATTTGCTCCCCTCAACATTTCACCACAGGAAAGCAGGCTGCAAGGCAGAGCTTTACAGCACCAAGGTTTGACTTGCTAAGAGGGAAAGGCAGGGCTGCCCTCACAGCAGAGTCAGCTTCTTCAGCAAACGGAGGGGCTGGGAATGGTTTAACAAGGCAGCGATCCCTCTGCTCCCCCGAGATCAGCCCAGAGAGAGATTTCGCTACCACCCCCTGCGAGCCGACCTGCCAGCTGCCCGGCGCTGTGCTGAGCTAACAAACTGCTCACCCTTGTGGTTCGGCGGGGGAGCAGGGGAGGCAGCTCTCCTATTTCCGACTCGCCGGGATGATGATGGAACTAACCAGCGGCGTTACACTTCAGCCAGGCGTCTCGGGCCCCGTGCAAAGCCTCCCCGAGTTCAAACCGAAACGTTACAGAAAAACCAAACCAAACCAAACCCCAACCAGCCAAGCAACCCTAACCGTTTCCTCCTGCTGGGTCTGTTTTTATTTCTTCTCTCAGTGCCAGCACAGACCCCCTCCGAGGGTTTTCCACCCCACCAGGCAAGGAGGGAGGCTACAGGAGCCAGGAGGGAGGCGACAGGAGCCAGGAGGGAGGCGACAGGAGCCAGGAGGGAGGCGACAGGAGCCAGGAGGGAGGCTGACAGGGATCAGGAGGGAGGCTACAGGGATCAGGAGGGAGGCTGACAGGAGCCAGGAGGGAGGCTGACAGGAGCCAGGAGGGAGGCTACAGGGGCCAGGAGGGAGGCTGACAGGGGCCAGGAGGGAGGCTGACAGGGGCCAGGAGGGAGGCTACAGGAGACAGGAGGGAGGCTACAGGGGCCAGGAGGGAGGCTACAGGAGACAGGAGGGAGGCTACAGGAGACAGGAGGGAGGCTACAGGAGACAGGAGGGAGGCTGACAGGGATCAGGAGGGAGGCTACAGGAGACAGGAGGGAGGCTACAGGAGACAGGAGGGAGGCTGACAGGGATCAGGAGGGAGGCTGACAGGGATCAGGAGGGAGGCTGACAGGGATCAGGAGGGAGGCTGACAGGGATCAGGAGGGAGGCTGACAGGGGCCAGGAGGGAGGCTGACAGGGGCCAGGAGGGAGGCTGACAGGGATCAGGAGGGAGGCTGACAGGGGCCAGGAGGGAGGCTGACAGGGGCCAGGCTCCTACCTAAGACACCGGGAGAGGGGTGGCAGAGATGGGGCTCTGGCGGTGAGAGGTGCTGGAGCGCAAGGCAAGCTGATCGTTCCCAAGCAGGGGGAGGATCCCGAGTTTCCTCTCCCCAAAGCTGTGCTACCGGCGCTGCTAGAAAACTCCACCGGAGGAGGCAGAGGCCGCTCGACCGGCAAACACCGGCGCCTGCAGCTCCTGCCCGCGGTGAAGCATTCTTCCCGGCAGCTTTTCGCCCCGGCGAGGCCGAGCCTGGCCCGGTGACGATACACGTCGAAGCCTGGAGCTCCATAGTAGCGGGGAGCAGGGGAAAAGGCCGCGCCGCCGACCCCGCCAGGCCGCTCGCCCCCGCCATGCCGGCTCGGCTCCCGCTCGGCCCACACGCAGCGGAGGAACGGCGAGAACCGGAGGAACGGCGAGTCCCACAACCGCAGCACCTCCAGATCTGCACGGGGCCTGCCGCCACCCCCGCCGAGGCGCCTCACCGGGCCAGGCCTAGGCTCCCCGCGCCGCCACCGAGACCAGGCCACACCACAGGCCAACCGGGCGGGGGAAGGAGGGAGGGAAAGAGGGAGGGAAGGAGGGGAGGCGCATGGCGGGCGGCCTGGGGAGGGGGGGGAGCGGTGCGTATCTGCCCGTGGCCGCGCAACATCCCCCCCTCCCCCTTCCCCTCACCTGCACATGATCCGCCATTTTGCTCCATTCATGCTCCGCTCCCTCCGCCTCCGCCTCTCGCCGGGCCCGGCACCGCGCCCGCCGCGCCTGCCCCCCCCCTTCCCCTCACCGCCCCCCGCCGCCTCTGCCGCCCGCGCGCACGCGCCGCCGCCCCGCCCCTCTTGCGCCTGCGCGCAACGCGCCGGCCCGCCCCCTCCGCGCCCTGGCCACGCCCTCCCGCGCCCTGGTTACGCCCCCCAAACCCTGGCCCCGCCCCCCCAAGCCCTGGTTACGCCCCCCCACGCCCTGGTTGCGCCCCCCCCACGCTCTGGTCACGCCCCCCCCTCCCCCCACACGCACAGGAGACACCTCCCCGCGCAGCCGGCGGTGACGTCATGACGGCGGCGGCGTCGCCGAGGGGAGGGGCGCGGTTTGTTGACAGCGCGCTTAAAGGGGCCGCACCTCGCTTGTGCGGCTGCCAGGGAGGTCGGCGCCGGCCAGCCCGGGGCGCTGCACTCACCGGCCGGCAGTTAGCCCAGGAGCTTGGTGCTCCAGTAAGCTCTGCATTAGTGCCCCCGGCTCTTCCAGTGCTCCCAGCACCGGTGTTCCCAGTTCAGCGCGCTGCTACACATCAGCTAGCCCAGTCAGGGGCAAGACTTACGCCCCAGTAACCCCTGCACGAGTGCTCCCAGTGCTCCCAGTTCCCTGCACCACTGGCCCCGTGTCCTAGCTCACAGCGTCCTGCAGGCGTGTTCCCAGTTCCCTGAACCAGTGCTGCTGGTGCTCCCAGCCAGGCAGAAGCCTCGTGCCCCAGCAGCCCCTGCACCAGTGCTCCCAGTGCTCCCAATGTCCTGCAGCCATGTCACCAATTCCATGCACCAGTGCTCCCAGTGCTCCCAATGTCCTGCAGCCACATCACCAGTTCCATGCACCAGTGCTCCCAGTGCTTCCACTGCTTCCAGTGCTCCCAGTGTTCCCAGTTCCCATGGCTCCCAATGTCCTGCAGCCATCTCACCAATTCCATGCACCAATGCTCCCAGTGCTCCCACTGCTTCCAGTGCTCCCAGTGCTCCCAATGTCCTGCAGTCACATTGCTAATTCCATGCACCAGTGCTCCCAATGCTCCCAATGTCCTGCAGCCATGTTACCAATTCCATGCACCAGTGCTTCCAGTGCTCCCAATGTCCTGCAGCCATGTCACCAATTCCATGCACCAGTGCTCCCAGTGCTCCCAATGTCCTGCAGCCATCTCACCAATTCCATGCACCAGTGCTCCCAGTGCTTCCACTGCTCCCAGTGCTCCCACTGCTTCCAGTGCTCCCAAGTGCTCCCAGTGCTCCCAATGTCCTCCAGCCATGTCACCAATTCCATGCACCAGTGCTCCCAGTGCTCCCCGTGCTCCCAATGTCCTGCAGCCATCTCACCAATTCCATGCACCAGTGCTCCCAGTGCTCCCAGTGCTCCCAGTGCTCCCACTGCTCCCAGTGCTCCCAGTGCTCCCAGTGCTCCCAGTGCCCCCAGTGCTCCCAGTGCCCCCACTGCTCCCAGTGCTCCCAGTGCTCCCAATGTCCTGCAGCCACATTGCCAATTCCATGCACCAGTGCTCCCAGTGCTCCCACTGCTCCCAGTGCTTCCACTGCTCCCAGTGCTCCCAGTGCTCCCAGTGCTCCCAATGTCCTCCAGCCATGTCACCAATTCCATGCACCAGTGCTCCCACTGCTTCCAGTGCTCCCAAGTGCTCCCAGTGCTCCCAATGTCCTCCAGCCATGTCACCAATTCCATGCACCAGTGCTCCCAGCGCTCCCAGTTCGGCATGAAGCTTGTGCCCCAGCAGCCTTAACAGCAGGGCACAGCACCAGTGTCCCCAGTGTCCTGCAACCACAGCCTTGCACCCAGCTCCTTGCACCAGTGGCCTCCAGTTGCCCCGCCCAGCACCAGTACCACCAAACAGCAGCCATGGTGCTGCCCACAGCTCTTCCTCTTCCTCCTCATTGTTGCCATCACCTTCCCAGCCCACCCCAGCTGCATCACGGCTGGTTTAAGCTCTGAGGGCTGCACCACCCTTACTGGGAGCACTGGTTTGGACTGGGATGCCTGGAAGTGGGTAGATCAGCAGAGCTGGGGGCAGGGGGGAGGGGGTTGTTAGGTCAACAAGACCACCCTGGGAGCTGCCTCTGGAGCCACAGATGGGAAGTGTGAGGCAGGGCTGTGCTGGGGCTGCCCGGTGCCCAGCGCTGGTGCTGGGGGTTGGGATGGGCATGGGACTGGTTGTACTGGGGCTGTACTGGGGCTGGGGGTCAGGGAGGGCACAGAGCTGGTTTTTACTGGGTCTGTGCCACCAGCTGCCCTTTCTGCTAAGCTCACAGGAAGCCAGAGCCTGAGGAGGAAGCAGAAGAAGCCAACCACACATCACACACTGAGACGACTCAACGTGACGGCAGCGCCGTGCTGGGAGGGGGTCAGGGACCTCTGACTGGCCTGGGACCCCCCTGGCACCCCCCTGGAGCTGTGGGACAGCACAGGAGGATGCTGGTGGCTGGAGGATGGAGGAGGCAGTGGTGAAGCAGGGTGTGCTGTACCTCCAGCTGCAGCAGACCTTTGGGAAGGTGAGGAGGTGACGGGGGGCTGCTGGGTCCGTGGGGAAGATCCATGGGGGGCTCAGCTGGGCTGTATAGGGGAGTGTGGGGGGATCATAGAATCAGAGAATTGTCAGGAAGGGACCTGAAGGCTCAGCCAGGTCCAACCCCCCTGCCATGGGCAGGGACACCTCACACCACAGCAGGTTGCTCACAGCCACCTCCAGCCTGGCTGCAAAAACCTCCAGGGATGAGGCTTCCACCACCTCCCTGGGCAACCTCTGCCAGTCTCTCACCAGCCTCCTGGGGAAGAATTTCTTCCTAACATCCAATCTGAATCTCCCCACTTCCAGTTTTGCTCCAGGTGTCCCTGCCCATGGCAGGGGGGTTGGAACTGGATGATCCTTGAGGTCCCTTCCAACACTGACAATTCTCTGATTCTGGGATCAAAGGGTGCCCACTGTCCCCACTCGTTGGGACTCCAACCATCTTTTGGCTCTCCACCACCTTGCATTGGGGTGGTAGGGATGAGCAGGAGGGTGGAAGGTGGTGGGGACACTCCACCAAGAGACACCCCCTCCCCAAAGCTGACCCCACCCTGCCCTGGCAGGGGCTCAGAGCTGTGGCACTAACAGCTGCAACCCCAGAGCCTTGTGGCCTCAGTGGCTGACTGCAGCCAGGGTTTGGCAATGGCTCTGCTGGCACTGCTCTTGTGCAAGAAAGGGAAGGAGCCCCTCCCTGGGTGTCTCATGGGCAAGTGGCAGAGATGAGGTTTGCTCCTCATGGCCTGAGTCTTCTTCTCCATAGCCACCAAGTCTTGCTCCCCATGGTCTTTTTTCCTATGGCCACTGATCATTGCACCCCAAAACCACTGAGTCTTGCTCCCCATGGCCACCCTCAGCTGGGGCTCCAAATGCCACAGGCAGGGTGGCAGGCAGGGCATCACCTTCCTACCATCAAGACCACTGCCACCACGATGGGGGAGGACAGGGCAGAGCTGTGGAGATGTGGTGCTGAGGGCCATGGTTTAGCAGTGCCCTGGCAGTGCTGGGTTAAGCCTTGGACTCCATGATCCAAAAGGCCTCTTCCAACCCAAAACCATTCCACGACTCCGTGATCCCAAGGGGATGAGAACTCCTGGAAGGTCAGAAGCAGAGCTGGCTGGTGCTGCTGAGCTTCCATTCCTCTTGCTGCTCCTCTCTCCCCGCAGCAGAAGTGGAAGAAGTTTTGGGGTGTCTTGTACCGGGACAGCTCCTGCTCCACTGCTCGCCTGGAGCTCTTCGAGGGCTCATCTCCACCAGCCCTCGAGAAGCTGAGGAAGGGGGAGGGCAGCAAGAAGCTGGTCAAGCTGAGTGACTGTGTGCATGTGGCAGAGGTCAGCAGTGATGCCAGCAGCTGCCCCAAGGAGACCACCCCCTTCCTGCTGGAGACCACCGACAAGAGGTTCCTCCTGGCTGCTGAGGGCACCGAGGCCACCACCTGGATCCAGCAGCTGTGTGAGCTGGCCTTCCCGGTAGGGACTGAGGCATGGCAGGCAGTGGGATCTGTCTGGGGCAATCCTGGGGGGATGCTGTGGTGGGACAGGCTGGGGCAGGCTGTGTTCTTCCCTCGCTCGCTCACTGATGTTGTTTTGCTCAGAGGAGCAGAGAGGAGCAGGCAGCAGGCAAGGATGGGCAGCAGACCCCACTGGGCACCAGCAGTCACTTCTCCATGGAGGAAAACTCCCTCTACAGCTCCCGGGGCAAAGGTAGGCACTGGGGGTTGGGGAGGAGAAGGTGCTGTGGAGCTGAGGTTGAGAGGACAGAAGGTAGTGTAGGTCCCTCAGCATCTCCTCTCTGGGTTGCATGCACAGGAGGCAGTGATGTCCCTCAGCATCTCCTCACTGGGTCTGCATGCACAGGAGGCAGTGATGTCCCTCAGCATCTCCTCTCTGGGTTACATGCACAGGAGGCAGTGATGTCCCTCAGCATCTCCTCTCTGGGTTGCATGCACAGGAGGCAGTGATGTCCCTCAGCATCTCCTCTCTGGGTTGCATGCACAGGAGGCAGTGATGTCCCTCAGCATCTCCTCTCTGGGTTGCATGCACAGGAGGCAGTGATGTCCCTCAGCATCTCCTCTCTGGGTTACATGCACAGGAGGCAGTGATGTCCCTCAGCATCTCCTCTCTGGGTTGCATGCACAGGAGGCAGTGATGTCCCTCAGCATCTCCTCACTGGGTCTGCATGCACAGGAGGCAGTGATGTCCCTCAGCATCTCCTCACTGGGTCTGCATGCACAGGAGGCAGTGATGTCCCTCAGCATCTCCTCTCTGGGTTGCATGCACAGGAGGCAGTGATGTCCCTCAGCATCTCCTCACTGGGTCTGCATGCACAGGAGGCAGTGATGTCCCTCAGCATCTCCTCACTGGGTCTGCATGCACAGGAGGCAGTGATGTCCCTCAGCATCTCCTCACTGGGTTGCATGCACAGGAGGCAGTGATGTCCCTCAGCATCTCCTCACCCCCCTTCCCAAGACACCTTGGCCAGTTTTGCAGCAGGGAGCAACCCTCCCCACAGCTTGATGCAGGCAGCACAGTGGAAAGTCTCCTACCCAGAATAGCCTCTTCCTGCCCTGTGGTTTGGCAGGCCTGGGTCTTGCTCTGCTATCAGGCTGCTCCCACGAGGCTGGAGCCCCTCAGCCCTTATCAGCCGGATGCTGCCTGACCACTGCCCCAGCTGCCGGGTGTTGTGAGCCCCACAGCACTGCTCTGGGCTGTGAGGTGCAGCTCTGCTCTAGCAGCAAGGAGATCTGCTCTTTGCATCTGTTAAATCAGAGAATCATAGAATTGTTGGGGTTGGAAAAGACCTCCAAGACTATTGAGTCCAACCGGCAACCCCGTGGCCACCAAATCGTGGCCCCAAGTGCCATGGCCACAGGTTTCTTGAACTCCTCCAGGGATGAGGACTCCACCACTGCCCTGAGCAGCCTGAGCCAATCCTCAAGTGGAAGAAATTGTTCCTCATGTCCAACCTAAACCTCCCCTGGGGCAACTTGAGGACATTTCCTCTTGTCCTATCGCTTGTTCCTTGGGAGAAGAGACCAACCCCCATCTGGCTCCAGCCTGCTTTCAGGGAGCTGTAGAGAGCGATGAGGTCTCCCCTCAGCCTCCTCTTCTCCAGACTAACCAATCCCAGTTCCTTCAGCCACTCCTCATAAGACCTGTTCAAAGACTTCTCACCTTCCTCCATCCCCAGCTGGCTTGGAGCAGGCTTTTGAGGTGACAGTGAGGGCCACCGAGTCCTCCGAGCGCTGCCAGCTCTGGGGCCAGTTCCTCCTGCGGGCTGGTGAGGAGGCATTGGAGCTGCAGCACTTCCAGACCTTGGAGGTCCTCTACAGCTGGCCCTACCGCTTCCTGCGGCGCTTCGGGCGGGACAAGGTGAGCAGGACCCGGGAAGGGTGGGCTGAGGGTGGGCTGTGGCATGGGGGACCTGACACTGCCCCTCCCCAGGTGACCTTCTCCTTCGAGGCTGGGCGGCGCTGTGCATCCGGAGAGGGCAGCTTCGAGTTTGATACCCCTGAGGGCAATGAGATCTTCCAGGCCATCGAGTCTGCCATCAGCCTGCACCGGGGACGGGCAGCCGAGGAGCCACGGCCAGGTGGCCCTGGGGACGATGCCTCCTGGCCGCCTGGCCACGCCAGGAACCCCAGCTGGGCGCAGGGGCACCAAGAGGCAGGCGGCACCAAGCGTCCCTCGCGGGAGCCCAGCTGGGAAGGGAAGGTGCCAAAAGCCAAGCCGGTGACCACCCCAAGCAGCTGCCCTGCCTCTGGGGAGCCCTCGGGCACCTTCCTGTCCTGCCGCAGCGCTGATGTGCCCCAGGCTGAGCACTGCACCTCCCTGCGCCGGGGAAACCCCCAGGTGCCAGAGCAGAGCTGGAAGCAGGACCCTGCAGCCAGGGGAGCTGCTGAGTCCGACTACGCCGTCCCCTTTGACAGCATCGCCAAGACCTTCATGGCTTGCCAGCTGGGCAGATTGGGCCAGCACCCCGAGGAGGTCTCTGACCCTGTCTATGCCAGCATCAGGGAGGCAGAGGGGCAAGAGGGCAGCCAGCCCCCACCACCTCCCAAGCCCTACCACATCTACGACGAGCCCGAGGGGCTGTCCCCTCACGGCGTCTACCACGAGCCCCAGGAGGTGAAGGGGGAGGCTTGGAAGCTCCAGGCGGCCCCAGAGGAACCCACTGGGCACCAGTGCCCCTACAACCCCCAGCGGGATGACTACGCCGTGCCCAAGAAACCTGTGCCGCTCCGGCAGCCCTTCCTGCTGCGGGGCAAGGAGTGGCTGGGGGACGCCGACTATGACAACGTGGCCCTCAAGCTCGCAAAGAAGAGGAACCTGCAGTGAGAAGGAAAGGAAGAGAAGACCACCCCCTCCTGTCCTGCAGCTGGCAGCACCCCCTCACCCCAAGCCGTCCCCTCGGCGGTAGAGCCGAGACCCCCTTCTGCCCGCCCCCCCCCCCCCCCCCCCCTTAGCCCAGCGCACCCATCCATGGCTGGAGGGGACCAGGAGTCCCTTTGGAGGTGCGGGGCACATCTGGGCAGCTGCGGAGCCGCCGGGCGGGATGCTCCCACTGGAGGGCAGTATGGGCCCGCAGGACGGGCAGGGCAGGCAGTTGGTTCTCCCACGCCCCCCGACAACCCTTCCGTTCGCACCTCCGATGTCTCGGGGCCAGCGCCGTGCAGGATTGGACTCCAAATCCATTGCTTCTCGCCCTGACAAACTTCGGAGAGCCCGGCGCTGCGACTGGGGATCCTCCTGTGACTCCCCAGGGATGCAGATCCTGCACTCGGGATGCAGGTGGACGATGCACAGCCCTGGAATGCTTCACCCATGCTGGTTGGTCCTGCACATCCTTAGGGATGCACATCCCGTACCATGGATACACCCAGACGGTGCTGAGCTCCGGGACATTCATCCCACGCTGATCCCTGTCCCTAGGGATGCACATCCCACAGCATGGAGGCACCCAGATGATGCTCAGTCCTGCACATCCCATATTATGGATACAGCTAGATGGTGCTGAGCCCATGCAGATCCATCCTGCACATCCCTAGGGATGCACATCCCATATTATGGATACAGCTAGATGGTGCTGAGCCCATGCAGGTCCATCCTGCACATCCCTAGGGATGCACATCCCATATTATGGATACAGCTAGATGGTGCTGAGCCCATGCAGGTCCATCCTGCACATCCCTAGGGATGCACATCCCACAGCTTGAAGGCAGCTCAAAGATGCTCAGCCAATAGAATGGTTTGGAGTGGAAGGGACCTCAAAGATCATTTAGCTTCAACCTCCTGCCATGGACATGGACACTTCCTACCAGATCTGGCTGCTCAAGGCCTCATCCAACCTTGTCCTCCAACACCTCCACAGCTTCTCTGGGCAACTTATTCCAGTGCCTCACCACCCTCCTGAGGAAGAATTTCTTCACCACTCCATCTGGTGATGCACACCCCAGGGGATGCCCATTCCCAGCCCCCAGCTGCAGCCAGTGCTGGGCATCCTCAATCCATAAGACCATTGCCAGCAATTCCTCTCTCTCAGCCACGAGGTTATTTGTATTTTTTTCCTTTTCTTTTTTTTTTTCTTTTTATTAAACCATTTTCCAGCTCCTCTGAATTATGGATGAAACACTCAGCTTCATCATCATGGTGATTGCAGTGCCTGGCTCCTCTCTTCCCACTACAGCCAGAGCAGTGCATGGCCTGACCTGCTCTGGGGCAACCTCCTCCTCCTCCTTCCACCTCCCCTTCCTCCTTCCACCTTCCCTTCCACCTCCCTTCCTCCTTCCACTCCCTTCCTTCCACCTCCTTCCTTCCACCTTCCTCCTTCCACCTCCCTTCCTCCTTCCACCTCCCCTTCCTCCTTCCACCTCCCTTTCCTCCTTCCACCTTCCCTTCCTCCTTCCACCTCCCCTTCCTCCTTCCACCTTCCCTTCCTTCTTCCACCTCCCCTTACTCCTTCCACCTCCCCTTCCTCCTTCCACCTTCCCTTCTTCCTTCCACCTCCCCTTCCTCCTTCCACATCCTCCAGCCCTACACAGCTGGCCACCAGCCCCAAATCCCCATCAGCTGATGTTCTCCTGGCATAGAATAGTTCCCAGTCTCCACTGGTGCCCATCACCCCGTCTCCAGTGCACACCAGTTCAATCCCTGTGTCCCCAGTCTCCACTGGTGCCCATCACCCCATCTCCAGTGCACCCCAGCTCCATCCCCATGCTCCCCAGTCTCCACTGGTGCCCATCACCCCATCTCCAGTGCACCCCAGCTCCATCCCCATGCTCCCCAGTCTCCACTGGTGCCCATCATCCCATCTCCAGTGCACCCCAGCTCCATCCCCATGCTCCCCAGTCTCCACTGGTGCCCATCACCCCATCTCCAGTGCACCCCAGCTCCATCCCCATGCTCCCCAGTCTCCACTGGTGCCCATCACCCCAATTCCAGTGCACACCAGCTCCATCCCTGTGCCCCCAGTCTCCACTGGTGCCCATCACCCCAATTCCAGTGCACCCCAGCTCCATCACCACGATCTAAGGACCCTGGGAAGTCACTGCTGGTCCCCCAGCACCCTGGCAGGTTTGCAACCAACAAGCTATGAATTATTTATAAACTCTTCCAATCAAATAAACACTGAGGTGCTTGAGTTAATTTCCTGGATCCTGGAAATCCAAAGTGCAGAGTTTTAATAAGGCTAATTAAGTGCTTTATGTAGTGTGGTGATTAAAGCTCTGTCTCAATCTATCCATCCCGTGCTGAACTGAAGGGCTTGGGATGGATCCTCACCAGCCATGGTCCCCTTGGGCTGGGATCAGACAGGGCACAGGGATGCTTCCTGTGCAGAAATACCTGAAACTGGTCCAAACCCAAGAGAAAATCCAAGTCTCTGGCAGGTTTTCCCAAAGGGGAAGCAATGGGACAAGGAAAAGCACAGAGTGAGGCAGATCTGGCCATGGCCTGGGACCAGTAGAGGTTTAGAAGGCAGTGGGATGGGTTCACAGCATCATAGAAAGGTTTGGGTTGGAAGGGACCTTGAAGATCAGCCAGCTCCAACCCCCTGCCATGGGCTGGGACACCTCCCACTAGACCTCAAAGGCCTCATCCAACCTGGCCTTGAACACCTCCAGGGAGGCAGCAGGCTGAGGAGATGCTCCTAAGCCCACAGCTCCACATCCTCCCCTGGGTCTGTTTCTACAAGCAAGGGAGGATGCCTTGGTCTGGGCTGCGTGAGGAAGAGAGGGGCTGGCAGGGCAAGGGAGGCTCTGCTCCCCTTCTGTCCTGGTGAGGTCACATCTGGAGTACTGGCTCCAGGTCTGGGCTCCACAGTTCCACACAGGGAAGTGGTGGAAGGAGTCCAGGGCAGGCTGGGAAGCTGCTGAAGGGCCTGGAGCAGCTCTGTGAGGAGCAAAGGCTGAGAGCCCTGGGGCTGAGAGCCTGCAGAAGAGCAGCCCCAGAGGGGAGCTGAGCAATGCTCAGCAAGAGCTAAAGGAGCTGTGGGGGGCAAGAGGCTGGGGCCAGACTCTGCTCACTGGTGCCCAGGGACAGCACAAAGGGAAACAGAAAGTGGAACCCAGGGGATTGCATGTGAAGAGGAGGAGAAAGTTGTTTGGTGTGAGGGTGCTGGAGGGCTGGAGCAGGCTGCCCAGAGAGGTTGTGGAGTGTCCTTGTGTGGAGAGCTTCCAACCCGCCCTGGGCACTGTGCTCCTGGGCAAGCTGCTGTGGGTGCCCTGCTGGAGCAGGGGGGGTTGGGCTGGATGAGCTCCAGAGGTCTCTTCCAACCTCTACCAATCTGTAATTCTATGATTTTATGATTCTATGCTTCTATGAATCTAGGATTCTAGGATTATGTAAATCTAGGATTCTAGGATTATGTAAATCTAGGATTCTAGGATTCTAGGATTCTGTAAATCTATGATTCTAGTATTCTATGATTCCAGGATTCTAGGATTCCAGGATTCCAGGATTCTAGGATCCATGTCCACAACCAGGCTGGTTCCCCTCTCCAGCCTGCAGGCATTCCAGGCACAGCCAGGCTTGGTTGGCTGGAGCCTCCTGACAGCTAAACCACCATTCACACAGAGTCAATTCCTTAAGCATGTGCTATTATTAATTAGTGCTCATTAAGCTGCTTATCCATTATTAATCAGTGTTAACACAGCTCCTCTCTCCTCACCATCCTCCCATTGCAAGCCTTTCTCCTCCCAGCTACCTCCAACCACGATTTTTCTTCATTAAGCCCCAAGAAAATGGAAAACACCTTCCAGACTTCACTTCAGGATCCCGAGGCTCTAACGAGATTTGTTCCGTGTCCCTCGGGATGGGGAGGGATTGGCTGCCAGGGGCACTGCTCAGCTTCCACAGCAGCAGCACCACAGAGCACTGGGGGCTTTGCTGCTGGACTAAATCACTCTTGGTTTCACCCTTCCCTTCCCCAACATCTGCCTGGATGAGGTTGTAGGGTGGGGAGGAGAAAAAAAAAAAATAACCAACAAAACAACGAACCAGGATCTGTCCTGGAATATCAAAATGCAGGATGTAAAAGCTTGGCAAAGCTTTCATGGGTTGGGGTTGGGAGAAGAAAATTGGTGGAGAGGAGGGGAGGAAGAGATTAGGAGGTAAAGCTTCAGATGAATGGAGAGAGTTTTAATCTGATTAGGGAGTCATTGTCCTTATTGTGTGGTGCTGATTAGAACTCCAGCAAGATTAATTCAGAGCACAGGACTGGAGGGGCACCAGCAAACCTCCCCCTGCTCCTCACCACACAGCCAGAGCTGTGTCCCAGGGTGGAGAAGAGAGGAAGAATCCTGGAATCCCAGCATGGTGAGGGTGAGAAGGGAGCTCTGGAGCTCAGCCAGTCCAAGCCCCTCTGCTGCAGCAGGGCACCCACAGCAGCTTGCCCAGGAGCACAATGCCCAGGGAGGGTTGGAAGCTCTCCACACAAGGACACTCCACAACCTCTCTGGGCAGCCTGCTCCAGCCCTCCAGCACCCTCACACCAAACAACTTTCTCCTCCCCTTCAGATGGAACCTCCTGGGCTCCACTTTGTGCCCCTTGCCCCTTGTGCTGTCCTTGAGCACCACTGAGCAGAGTCTGGCCCCAGCCTCTTGCCCCCCACAGCTCCTTTAGCTCTTGCTGAGCATTGCTCAGCTCCCCTCTGGGGCTGCTCTTCTGCAGGCTCTCAGCATTTTTTTCCTCACAGATGTGCTCCAGGCCCCTCAGCAGCTTCCCAGCCTCCCTGGACTCTCTCCAGTAGCTCTTCTCTCTCTTGAACTGGTGGGAAGGCTGCACTGGCAAGTCTTGGAGGGGCAGAGTGAGAGAACCATAGACCCACTGAATGGTTTGGATTGGAAGGGACCTCAAAGCTCATCCAGTTCCAACCCCCTGCTATGGGCAGGGACACCTCCCACCAGCCAAGGTTGCTCAAGACCTCATCCAACCTGGCCTTGAACACCTCCAGGGAGGGGCCAGAAGCATCTCCAGGATGGAGAGGATGGGAAAACCAAGGAGCAAGCTCCCTGAGCAATCAGGACGAGGATGCTGTTAGGTTTGGGCATCCCAGGACTGTTTTTCCTCCTTGCTCTGAGCACCCTCTCAAGGCAGCTCCTCTTGTCGTTGCTGTCTCCTCAGATTAGAGCTGTGCTCCTTCTTCTGCAGCTCTCCAGCCTCAGCCCAGGCGCCAGGGTGCAGCTGCAAACTGCATTAAGGGCTCGCCGAGGAGCCCCTAATGCTATTAGGAGGGAGGCATTAGAGGTGCTAAATGACAGGCCCCTAATCAGCCCTCAGATGGATGTCAATCATGGTCCCCAAGCAGGGAGGAGCAGCCTCCCCCACCCCCTCACCCCCCCCCTTCATTCAGAAAAATTGTCTAATTGGGAGGGTCTGGATTCTCTCTGCCTGTCTCCTCTTCTGGAGCCTTCTTGGAATGGGGAGTGAAGGAAGTTGATGAGAAAGTGCAGGATGAGGAGCAGGGAGGTGGTGATTGGGGCCATGGGTTGGAGCTATGGCCAAGTCCTGACTCCAGGCAGGCTGCTGAATGAATTAGAAAATCATGGAGGGGTGGAATCAGAGAGTCATGGAGGGATGGAATCAGAGTCATGGAGGGATGGAATCAGAGAGTCATGGAGGGATGGAATCAGAGTCGTGGAGGGATGGAATCAGAGAGTCATGGAGGGATGGAATCAGAGTCGTGGAGGGATGGAATCAGAGAGCCAGGGAGTAATGGAATCAGAGAGTCATGGAGGGATGGAATCAGAGAGTCATGGAAGGATGGAATCAGAGAGTCATGGAGGGATGGAATCAGAGTCATGGAGGGATAGAATTAGAGAGTCATGGAGGGATGGAATCAGAGTCATGGAGGGATGGAATCAGAGAGTCATGGAGGGATGGAATCAGAGAGTCATGGAGGGATGGAATTTTAGGGTCATGGAGGGATGGAATCAGAGAGTCATGGAGGGATGGAATTAGAGAGTCATGGAGGGATGGAATCAGAGTCATGGAGGGATGGAATCAGAGAGTCATGGAGGGATGGAATCAGAGTCATGGAGGGATGGAATCAGAGAGTCATGGAGGGATGGAATCAGAGAGTCATGGAGGGATGGAATTAGGGTCATGGAGGGATGGAATCAGAGAGTCATGGAGGGATGGAATTAGAGAGTCATGGAGGGATGGAATCAGAGTCATGGAGGGATGGAATCAGAGAGTCATGGAGGGATGGAATCAGAGTCATGGAGGGATGGAATCAGAGAGTCATGGAGGGATGGAATTAGACAGTCATGGAGGGATGGAATCAGAGAGTCATGGAGGGATGGAATCAGAGTCGTGGAGGGATGGAATCAGAGAGCAGGGAGTATGGAATCAGAGAGTCAGGGAGGGATGGAATCAGAGAGTCATGGAAGGATGGAATCAGAGAGTCATGGAGGGATGGAATCAGAGTCATGGAGGGATGGAATCAGAGAGTCATGGAGGGATGGAATCAGAGAGTCATGGAGGGATGGAATCAGAGAGTCATGGAAGGATGGAATCAGAGAGTCATGGAGGGATGGAATCAGAGTCGTGGAGGGATGGAATCAGAGAGTCATGGAGGGATGGAATCAGAGTCGTGGAGGGATGGAATCAGAGAGTCATGGAGGGATGGAATCAGAGAGTCATGGAGGGATGGAATCAGAGAGTCATGGAGGGATGGAATCAGAGAGTCATGGAGGATGGAATCAGAGAGTCATGGAGGATGGAATCAGAGAGTCATGGAGGGATGGAATCAGAGAGTCATGGAGGGATGGAATCAGAGTCGTGGAGGGATGGAATCAGAGAGTCATGGAGGGATGGAATCAGAGTCATGGAGGGATGGAATCAGAGAGTCATGGAGGGATGGAATCAGAGTCATGGAGGGATGGAATCAGAGAGTCATGGAGGGATGGAATTAGACAGTCATGGAGGGATGGAATCAGAGAGTCATGGAGGGATGGAATCAGAGAGTCATGGAAGGATGGAATCAGAGAGTCATGGAAGGATGGAATCAGAGAGTCATGGAGGGATGGATCAGAGTCTGGAGGGATGGAATCAGAGAGTCATGGAGGGATGGAATCAGAGTCATGGAGAGATGGAATCAGAGAGTCATGGAAGGATGGAATTAGAGAGTCATGGAGGGATGGAATCAGAGAGTCATGGAGGGATGGAATCAGAGTCTGGAGGGATGGAATCAGAGGCAGGGATGGAATCAGAGAGTCATGGAGGGATGGAATCAGAGAGTCATGGAGGGATGGAATCAGAGTCATGGAGGGATGGAATCAGAGTCATGGAGGGATGGATTCGGAGTCGTGGAGGGATGGAATCAGAGAGTCATGGAAGGATGGAATCAGAGAGTCATGGAGGGATGGAATCAGAGTCATGGAGGGATGGAATCAGAGAGTCATGGAGGGATGGAATCAGAGTCGTGGAGGGATGGAATAAGAGAGTCATGGAGGGATGGAATCAGAGTCGTGGAGGGATGGAATCAGAGAGTCATGGAGGGATGGAATCAGAGAGTCATGGAGGGATGGAATCAGAGAGTCATGGAAGGATGGAATCAGAGAGTCATGGAGGGATGGAATCAGAGTCGTGGAGGGATGGAATCAGAGAGTCATGGAGGGATGGAATCAGAGAGTCATGGAGGGATGGAATCAGAGTCATGGAGGGATGGAATCAGAGTCATGGAGGGATGGAATAAGAGAGTCATGGAGGGATGGAATCAGAGAGTCATGGAGGGATGGAATCAGAGAGTCATGGAGGGATGGAATTAGAGAGTCATGGAGGGATGGAATCAGAGAGTCATGGAGGGATGGAATCAGAGAGTCATGGAGGGATGGAATTAGACAGTCATGGAGGGATGGAATCAGAGTCATGGAGGGATGGAATCAGACAGTCATGGAGGGATGGAATCAGAGAGTCATGGAGGGATGGAATTTTAGGGTCATGGAGGGATGGAATCAGAGAGTCATGGAGGGATGGAATTAGAGAGTCATGGAGGGATGGAATTAGAGAGTCATGGAGGGATGGAATCAGAGAGTCATGGAGGGATGGAATCAGAGTCGTGGAGGGATGGAATTAGAGAGCCAGGGAGTAATGGAATCAGAGAGTCATGGAGGGATGGAATCAGAGAGTCATGGAAGGATGGAATCAGAGAGTCATGGAGGGATGGAATCAGAGTCATGGAGGGATGGAATCAGAGAGTCATGGAGGGATGGAATCAGAGCCATGGAGGGATGGAATCAGAGAATCAGTGACGGAATCAGAGAGCCAGGGAGTAATGGAATCAGAGAGTCATGGAGGGATGGAATCAGAGAGTCATGGAAGGATGGAATCAGAGAGTCATGGAGGGATGGAACCAGAGAGTCATGGAAGGATGGAATCAGAGAGTCATGGAGGGATGGAATCAGAGTCATGGAGGGATGGAATCAGAGTCATGGAGGGATGGAATCAGGGTCATGAAGGGATGGAATCAGAGTCATGGAAGGATGGAATCAGTCATGGAGGGATGGAATCAGAGCCATGGAGGGTTGGAATCAGAGAATCAGTGATGGAATCAGAGAGTCAGGGAGTGATGGAATCAGAGTGTCATGGAAGGATGGAATCAGAGTCATAGAGTGATGGAATCAGAGAATCCTGGAATCACAGAATCAGTGGTTTTAGTTGGAAGAGATCTCCAGCGTGGTGGAGTCCAACCCTTAACCCAGCAGTGCAAGCTCACCACTAAACCACAGCCCTCAGCACCACATCTCAGTGGTTTTGATTGCAATGAGTAGATGCAGAACTTCCTCCTAATGGCCAACCTAAATCTTTCCTGCTCCCGCTCAAAGCCATTGCCCTCATCCTATCACTACATCCCCCCCCAGCTCTCCTGTGGCCCCTGCAGGTACTGGAAGGCAGTTCTAGTGTCCCCCTGGCTGACCCAGCCCAGCCCCTCCAGCCTGTCCCCACAGGGGAGGTTCTCCAACCCTTGGACCTCTGTGATCTCCTCTGGACCCTCTCCACGTCCTTCTTGTGCTGGAGGATCCCTCAGGTGGACACAGCACTGCAGGTGAGGTCTCAGCAGAGCAGAACAGAGCTTCAGAATCCTCTCTCTCCATCTGAGCAGCACAGAGCAGCAGAGCAGAGCCAGAGCTGGGCTCCTGCTTGCTGCCTGCTCACCCCACAGCGGGCAGGGTGGGCACCTCCCCGGCCCTCCCATCTCTGCTGAGAGGCTTAATCACTCCTGCTGCACGTTGAAGCCATCTGGCTGGTGTTGGCCCTTCTGCCCCAGCACAGAGGATTGTTAACACAAAGCATATGCTTTGGTGGAAATTAATAATAATTTTTTCAGCCTTTGCCAGCTGCTGGTAATTGGCTTCCCTTTCGCAGAGATAACCGAGAGCAGCAGGGTGGAAATTCAGCCACATCCTGGCTCCTGTTCTAATGAGATGAGTCCCCAAGAAAGGTGGCAGGGGACAGCCTGACACTGCCTGGGTAATGGCTTTTCAGAACCAGCTATGCTGCACATGTCCCTGTGCCATGGTGATGGTGGCACAGGGGTTGGGGGGCAGGGGGAGGGAGGGTGGAGCTTGAGGTCCTCGCAGCAGAAGCACAAAGCTTTGGGCACCCTTTTGGTCAGAGAATTGTCAGGGTTGGAAAGGACCTCAAGGATCATCCAGTTCCAACCCCCCTGCCATGGGCAGGGACACCTGGAGCAAAATTAGAAGTGGGGAGATTGAGATTGGATGTTAGGAAGAAATTCTTCCCCAGGAGGGTGGTGAGAGCCTGGCACAGGTTGCCCAGGGAGGTGGTGGAAGCCTCATCCCTGGAGGTTTTTGCAGCCAGGCTGGAGGTGGCTGTGAGCAACCTGCTGTGGTGTGAGGTGTCCCTGCCCATGGCAGGGGGGTTGGAACTGGCTGAGCCTTGAGCTCCCTTCCAACCCTGACAATTCTCTGATTTTATGACCTCACACCACAGCAGGTTGCTCACAGCCACCTCCAGCCTGGCTGCAAAACCCTCCAGGGATGAGGCTTCCAACACCTCCCTGGGCAACCTGTGCCAGTCTCTCAGCACCCTCACTCTAAAGAATTTCTTCCTGTTCTCCAGTTTCAATCTCCCCTTCCACCTCAAAGCCATTGCCTCTCATCCTGTCACCCCCAGCCCTTGTCCAAAGTCCCTCCCCAGCTCTCTTGGAGCCCCTTCAGCTACTGGAAGGCTGCTCTAAGATCTCCCTGGAGCCTTCTCCAGGCTGCACAGCCCCAACTCTCCCAGCCTGTCCCCACAGGGGAGATTCTCCACCCCTCTGATCATCTTCATGGCCTCCTCTGGACCCTCTCCAGCAGCTCCAGCTCCTTCTGACACTGGGGGCACCAGAAGTAGGCCCAGTGGGGGTCTCAGGAGAGCAGAGCAGAGGGGCAGAATCCCCTCCCTTGTCCTGCTGACACTGCTCTGGCTGCAGCCCAGGGGAGGGTTAATTGCTGCCGTCAGCAGCAGGGGAGCTCAGAGGGTGCATTTTTGCATCCTCTCACTGAAGCATCACTTGGGGCAGGTGGGTGTTGGGAGGCTGGTGGAGATATTTATATTGCAGGCCTCACACCATCTGCCTGCAGAGGAGCTGGGAGCAGGATTTTGGCTCCAAGTCTTCACGTTAAGGCAAAAGGAAAGGTACCAAACACAGCCTCTGAGGCAGTGCTGGTGTGGGGGCTGAGGGCTTGCAAAGAGCAGGGGAGGGCAGGAGAGGAAATGGCCTCAAATTGTGCCAGGGGAGGGTTAGGTTGGAGAGGAGGAAGAGTTCCTTGGCTGCAAGAGTGGTCAGGGATTGGCACAGGCTGCCCAGGGAGGTGGTGGAGTCCCTATCCCTGGAGGGGTGCCAGAACCCTGTGGCCATGGCACTTGGGGCCAGGGGTTGGGGGCCATGGTGGGGGTTGGGTGGAAGGTTGGGCTGGAGAAACTTGGAGATCTTTTCCAAGCTGAAGGATCCTGTGATTCAGGGAGAAGGATGGGTGCTGGGTGCCCATGAAGAGGGGCTGAGGGATGTGGGAGGGAAATGCAGTCTCTGATTCTATCACCTTCAGGTCTGCCCCAACACATCCTTGGTCAGCAGCTCTCAGGTTTAGACTGGAGATGAAGATGAAATTCTTGACAGTGAGGGAGGGGAGACTCTGGAACAGGTTGTCCAGGGGGGCTGTGGATGCCTCCTCCCTGGAGGTGTTCAAGGTCTGGAGCACCCTGGGCTGGTGGGAGGTGTCCCTGCCCATGGCAGGGGGCTTGGACCTGGATGAGCTTCAAGAGCTCTTCCAACCCAACCCATTCCATGGTCTCTGATTCTCCTGGTGTCCCCCAGGCCCTAGCAGCGAACCTGGCTGCTCCAAGCTCTGCCTGCTCTGCCCTGCTCTGCCCTGCCTGGCTGGGGGTGGCAGGAGCAGCAGGGGGTCTTTAAATGCCATGATTGGAATCGGGCACGAAGCATCTCCAGGGGAGAGGGGTAAAAATAGCTGCTGCTGCTGCTGCTGCTGTGTGCCAGGGAGAGGAGGGTGGGAGGTGGAGCAGGGGGGGGTGGGGGTTCACCCAGGGCAGGCTGTGAATGCTCCACTGGAAACAGGACTAATTAATGGAGTTGGGGCATGGCACTTAATGAGCACTTGGGCTGTGACTGCACACCAGGCTTCCCAGGGTGGGCTGGAGGAGAGCTTTGTACCATGGCCCAAAGCTTCCTGGTGGTGGAGGAGCCCTGGGATGGAGGGGGGGTGGGGGGGGACATCACCCTGGGTCCCTGGGGACATGGCAGTGCCCAGCAGGGCAGGAACCTCGTGGGGAGGAGG
Organism: Indicator indicator; assembly: GCF_027791375.1. Classification (NCBI taxonomy): domain Eukaryota; kingdom Metazoa; phylum Chordata; class Aves; order Piciformes; family Indicatoridae; genus Indicator; species Indicator indicator. The sequence continues at coordinate 650,935 of NC_072047.1, forward strand.
GGGTGACATTGTCTCATGTCCCTGGGGATGTGGTGGTGCCCAGCAGGGCAGGAGCCTCGTGGGGAGGAGGGGGTGACATTGTCTCATGTCCCCAGGGATGTGGTGGTGCCCAGCAGGGCAGGACCTCATGCAGGAGGGGGTGACATTGTCTCATGTCCCTGGGATGTGGTGGTGCCCAGCAGGGCAGGAGCCTCGTGGGGAGGAGGGGGTGACATTGTCTCATGTCCCAGGGATGTGGTGGTGCCCAGCAGGGCAGGAGCCTCGTGGGGAGGAGGGGGTGACATTGTCTCATGTCCCTGGGGATGTGGTGGTGCCCAGCAGGGCAGGAGCCTCATAGCAAGGAGGGGGTGACATTGTCTCATGTCCCTGGGGATGTGGTGGTGCCCAGCAGGGCAGGAACCTCGTGGGGAGGAGGGGGTGACATTGTCTCATGTCCCCAGGGATGTGGTGCTTCCCACAAGGGCAGGAGGATCAGGAGGAGGAGGAGGAGGAGGTGGTGCCATCAGCCTCTGACCCTGGGGCCATGGTGGTGCCCAGCAGGGCAGGAGCCTCATGGGGAGGAGGGATTGACCTTGTCTCATGCCCCTGGGGACATGGCAGTGCCCAGCAGGGCAGGAGCAGTGTGGGGAGGGGGAGGGGACAGAGGATACCCAGGAGAGCAAGGAGCATGGTGAGGAAGAGAGGGTGACATTGTCCAGCACCCCTGGGCAGGTGGCAGTGCCTAGGAGGGCAGGAGCATGGTGGGGAGGAAGGATGTGGACCCCAGCCCTCTAGATTCTCCCTGGCAATGGGTCCCCAGCCCCCCAAATCCTCCTTGGCTACTCTGCCAGTGAGTCCCCAGCCCCCAAATCCTCCTTGGCTACTCTGGCAGTGGGTCCCCAGCCCCCAAATCCTCCTTGGCTACTCTGCCAGTGAGTCCCCAGCCCCCAAATCCTCCTTGGCTACTCTGGCAGTGGGTCCCCAGCCCCAAATCCTCCTTGGCTACTCTGGCAGTGGTCCCCAGCCCCCAAATCCTCCTTGGCTACTCTGGCAGTGAGTCCCCAGCCCCCAAATCCTCCTTGGCTACTCTGCCAGTGAGTCCCCAGCCCCCCAAATCCTCCTTGGCTACTCTGGCAGTGAGTCCCCAGCCCCCCAAATCTTCCTTGGCTACTCTGGCAGTGAGTCCCCAGCCCCCAAATCCTCCTTGGCTACTCTGGCAGTGAGTCCCCAGCCCCCAAATCCTCCTTGGCTACTCTGGCAGTGAGTCCCCAGCCCCCCAAATCCTCCTTGGCTACTCTGGCAGTGAGTCCCCAGCCCCCAAATCCTCCTTGGCTACTCTGCCAGTGAGTCCCCAGCCCCCAAATCCTCCTTGGCTACTCTGCCAGTGAGTCCCCAGCCCCCCAAATCCTCCTTGGCTACTCTGCCAGTGAGTCCCCAGCCCCCAAATCCTCCTTGGCTACTCTGGCAGTGAGTCCACAGCCCCCAAATCCTCCTTGGCTACTCTGCCAGTGAGTCCCCAGCCCCCAAATCCTCCTTGGCTACTCTGCCAGTGTGTCCCCAGCCCCCAAATCCTCCTTGGCTACTCTGCCAGTGAGTCCCCAGCCCCCCAAATCCTCCTTGGCTACTCTGCCAGTGAGTCCCCAGCCCCCCAAATCCTCCTTGGCTACTCTGGCAGTGAGTCCCCAGCCCCCCAAATCCTCCTTGGCTACTCTGGCAGTGAGTCCCCAGCCCCCAAATCCTCCTTGGCTACTCTGCCAGTGAGTCCCCAGCCCCCAAATCCTCCTTGGCTACTCTGGCAGTGGGTCCCCAGCCCCCAAATCCTCCTTGGCTACTCTGCCAGTGAGTCCCCAGCCCCCAAATCCTCCTTGGCTACTCTGGCAGTGGGTCCCCAGCCCCCAAATCCTCCTTGGCTACTCTGGCAGTGGGTCCCCAGCCCCCAAATCCTCCTTGGCTACTCTGCCAGTGAGTCCCCAGCCCCCAAATCCTCCTTGGCTACTCTGCCAGTGAGTCCCCAGCCCCCCAAATCCTCCTTGGCTACTCTGCCAGTGAGTCCCCAGCCCCCAAATCCTCCTTGGCTACTCTGCCAGTGAGTCCCCAGCCCCCAAATCCTCCTTGGCTACTCTGCCAGTGAGTCCCCAGCCCCCCAAATCCTCCTTGGCTACTCTGCCAGTGAGTCCCCAGCCCCCAAATCCTCCTTGGCTACTCTGCCAGTGAGTCCCCAGCCCCCAAATCCTCCTTGGCTACTCTGCCAGTGAGTCCCCAGCCCCCAAATCCTCCTTGGCTACTCTGCCAGTGAGTCCCAGCCCCCCAAATCCTCCTTGGCTACTCTGGCAGTGAATCCCCAGCCCCCAAATCCTCCTTGGCTACTCTGCCAGTGAGTCCCCAGCCCCCCAAATCCTCCTTGGCTACTCTGCCAGTGAGTCCCCAGCCCCCCAAATCCTCCTTGGCTACTCTGCCAGTGAGTCCCCAGCCCCCCAAATCCTCCTTGGCTACTCTGCCAGTGAGTCCCCAGCCCCCCAAATCCTCCTTGGCTACTCTGCCAGTGAGTCCCCAGCCCCCCAAATCCTCCTTGGCTACTCTGCCAGTGAGTCCCCAGCCCCCCAAATCCTCCTTGGCTACTCTGGCAGTGAGTCCCCAGCCCCCCAAATCCTCCTTGGCTACTCTGCCAGTGAGTCCCCAGCCCCCAAATCCTCCTTGGCTACTCTGCCAGTGAGTCCCCAGCCCCCCAAATCCTCCTTGGCTACTCTGGCAGTGAGTCCCCAGCCCCCCAAATCCTCCTTGGCTACTCTGGCAGTGAGTCCCCAGCCCCCAAATCCTCCTTGGCTACTCTGCAGTGAGTCCCCAGCCCCCAAATCCTCCTTGGCTACTCTGCCAGTGAGTCCCCAGCCCCCAAATCCTCCTTGGCTACTCTGCCAGTGAGTCCCCAGCCCCCAAATCCTCCTTGGCTACTCTGGCAGTGAGTCCCCACCCCCCCAAATCCTCCTTGGCTACTCTGGCAGTGAGTCCCCAGCCCCCAAATCCTCCTTGGCTACTCTGGCAGTGGGTCCCCAGACCCCCAAATCCTCCTTGGCTACTCTGCCAGTGAGTCCCCAGAGCCCCAAATCCTCCTTGGCTACTCTGGCAGTGAGTCCCCAGCCCCCAAATCCTCCTTGGCTACTCTGCCAGTGAGTCCCCAGCCCCCAAATCCTCCTTGGCTACTCTGGCAGTGGGTCCCCAGACCCCCAAATCCTCCTGGTACTCTGCCAGTGAGTCCCAGAGCCCCAAATCCTCCTGGCTACTCGGCAGTGGGTCCCCAGCCCCCAAATCTCCTGGCACTCTGCCAGTGAGTCCCCAGCCCCCAAATCCTCCTTGGCTAATCTGGCAGTGAGTCCCCAGCCCCCAAATCCTCCTTGGCTACTCTGCCAGTGAGTCCTCAGCCCCCCGAATCCTCCTTGGCTTTGGGGGAGAGGGGGCACAGGGCAGGAGGAGCCAGGGTGTGGCAGAGAAGAGCAGCTCCCATTCCTGCTGACCCAGCTGGGGAATTTGATTCATGGCCCCATCCCTCCCATCTCTTTATGCAGAAGTCATAATGGAGAGCAAGCAAAGCTGTCCTCTCTGGGATTTATGGAGTGCAGGTAGCTCCCCTGACCTTCTGAGCTCTCCCCTGCCCCCCTCAGAGCTCAACCAGTGCCCAGAAAGGTGCCACCCAGGGCACATCCCCATCCCCAGAGCCCTGGGGAGGTGGAGGAGCAGGGCAGCAGCAGCTTTATCTTTGCTGAGCAGCAGCAGAGCTGCTCAGGAGGGAGAGCTGGGGCTGGGCTGGGTTGGGTCTGAGCAGCAGCCTCAGCAGGAATTGAGTTAAAGAGTCAAGCCCTGAGCCATGGAGCCTCTTTCCCACCAGTTCTGCACTTCTCAGCCCCCCCCCAGACTGCCTTCTGCTTCGGATTAGCTCAACTCTCCTGGCCCTGCCTCCAGCAGAAGCTCTTTTCTCAGCAGCTCCTTCAGGCCACATCCTCACCCCAGCCCCTGGACCTGGTGCTGCTGTGCAGGACCTGATCCTGCCCCACACCTGCCCTGCTTGGGTTGTGGCAGCACACAGAGCTCCTGCCCCTGCACTCTGCCTTCCCCAGCAGCATCCCACTACGGTAAAAGGAGGAATTCTGGGGCTGGAATGGGAAAATTAAACTGAAATGGGGAATTCTGGGACTGAAATGGGAAAAAGGAAACTGAAATAGGGAATTCTGGGGCTGAAAGGGGAAAACTCACAACTGAAATGGGAAAAATTAGACTGAAATGGGGAATTCTGGGACTGAAATGGGAAAAATCAGACTGAAATGGGGAATTCTGGGACTTAAATGGGAAAACTCACAACTGAAATGGGGAATTCTGGGACTGAAATGGGAAATCCACCACTAAGGATCTGAGCAAGCCATGGGCAAAGCCTCTGCTGTTCCATGAGGATGAGGAGTGCCCAGGAAATTGGCAGTTAGTGGATCCTGAGATGCTGATCCCATCCACACCAGAACTCCTCTAGCTGGGCATGGAAGCAGGCAGGATGCTGCCCCTGCCCCAGTACCCTCACCCTGGAGCAAAGGAGCTGGGGAAGGGTCTGGTGAGGAGCAGCTGAGGGGCCTGGGGTTCAGTCTGAGGAAGAGGAGGCTGAGGGGAGACCTCATTGCTCTCTACAGCTCCCTGAGAGGAGGCAGGAGGTGGGTGGGGGGTTGGGCTCTGCTCCCTGCTATCAGTTTCTGAAGCAATCAGAGAGCAAATTCCCCATGGGGAGGGTGAGGAAATTAGGGATCAATAACCCAGGAGACAGTGCAGCAAGCCTGGAACTCGCTGATGAGAGCCAGCTGGGGGAGCAAAGGTCCTAAAGTGCAGGTGGAGGAGCTGAGGGCCGTGGGTTAAAGGGACTTGAGGGGCTGGCAAAGAGCTGCTGGCTCCCTAGTGGGCTGCAGGCTCCAGCAGCTGCTGGAGGGGCTGCAGGCAGAGCTGGGGAGGGGGGGAGCAGAGTGAGTACAGGGGGTGGGAGGAGGAAAGGCAGTCAGGGGGTTGGTAATGGCTGTGCAAGGGGAAGAGGAGGGTGGTGGCCTTAGGGTGCTGGGCACTCTTTCAGTGCCAGGCTGCCAAACGGCTGCTCCCTGGCACCATGGCTCAGGAGCTGCTTGGCTGGGCAGAGCTCCCCCAGCTCCCCCAGGCTGATACCCAACCCCACCCTGGCCACCAAACCACGGCCCCAAGGGCCATGGCCACAGGTTCCTGGAAGCCCTCTGCAGGGATGGGGACTCCAGCAGCTGCCTGGGCAGCCTGTGCCAATCCCTGACCACTCTGGCAGCCAAGGAATTGTTCCTCATGCCCGACCCAACCCTGGCTGCAGCTCCAGGCCATTTCCTCTCACACCTGGTGCTAGGGAGAAGAGACCAACCCCCACCTCACTCCAGCCTCCTCTCAGGGAGCTGTAGATGATCTCCAGAGGTTCCTTCCCCCTTTCCACCATTCTGTGAGGAATTCAGAGCTGAATTCAGTGACTCTGAGAAGCTTCCCTCAGCCTCACACTGAACCCAGCAGTGAGAGATTAAGACTGCTTCTCTTCTTTTTTTTTTTTTTTTTTTTTTTTCCTTTTTCCTTCCCCCTCCCTTCCAGGAGCAATGTAATCCCCTCTCTATTTTTTTTCCTCTCCCTTTCCCAGCCACATCCTCCTGATGCCTCCTGACATGAGTTTTATCATCTCCAAGCAGCCGCGATTAGGGCACTGACACAGATCCCTGCAAGATTTCACCACCGTCTCATTACCTCCTTCTGCATGGCTTAGAGAAGTCATCTGCCATCGACCTGTCACCAACAGGACCTGCTCCAGCCCCTCAGCCATCACCCTGAGGGCTGGGGAGAAAGGGGGAATGGGTGAGGAATCCCCCACCTGAACCATCCCCACAGCGATGGGAGGTGCAGAATGGATCTGGTTGGAAGGGAGCTCAAAGATCAGAGAAGCAGAGAAGGGTCTGGGCTGGAAAGGACCTCAGAGAAGGGTCAGGGCTGGAAAGGACCTCAGAGAAGGGTCTGGGCTGGAAAGGACCTCAGAGAAGCAGAGAAGGGTCTGGGCTGGAAAGGACCTCAGAGAAGGGTCAGGGCTGGAAAGGACCTCAGAGAAGGGTCTGGGCTGGAAAGGACCTCAGAGAAGCAGAGAAGGGTCTGGGCTGGAAAGGACCTCAGAGAAGCAGAGAAGGGTCTGGGCTGGAAGGGACCTCAGAGATCAGAGAAACAGAGAAGGGTCTGGGCTGGAAGGGACCTCAGAGGAGCAGAGAAGGGTCTGGGCTGGAAGGGACCTCCTAAGGTCATCCAGTCCAACCCCCATGTAGCCAGCAGGGACATCCTCCACTGGAGCAGGTTGCTCAGAGCCTTCCATCAAGCCTGACCTAGAATATCTCCAGGGATGGAGCCCCAACCACCTCCCTGGGCAACCTGTTCCAGTGTTCCACCACCCTCATGGTGCAGAACTTGTTCCTCACACCCAATCTGAATCTGCTCTGCTCTAGTTTGAAACCATTGCCCCTGCTCCTGTCACTGCAGGCCTTTGGAAGCAGTCTCTCTCCCATCCCTCTTGGGCCATCCAGTGACTCCACCACCTCCCTGGGCAGCCCTGACCACTCTTCCAGCAAAGAAGTTTCTCCTAATATCCAACCTAACCCTCCCCTGGCTCAACTTCAGAGCCCTTCTGCCATGCCACAGCTCCAGGGTGACAATCCAGCCCATCCAAGCTGCTGGTCCCCTACTGCCAAGCCAAAAACCACTTCCACCCCATCCCATCCCATCCCATCCCACTCCATCCCACCCCATCCCATCAGTGTAGTGGATGGCTGCAGTCTGATGGCTTTGCTGGGTGCCCCCCCCAGCAGGCAGAGCTCTAGAACCTTCTTCTGGGTAGCTCCAGCCCTTCCCTGGGCAGGAGCAGAGCTGGCAATGTGACCCTGGCCCCCCAAAGGGCTCAGCCCCAGCAGGAGCAGCTTCACCTCCCTGCAATTAATCAGAGAAGCTGTTTGTAAATGAAGCCAACTGCTGCTCATCAGCTGGAAAAAGGCTTCTGCTGCTCCTCCTGCCAGGCCTTAGCTGCTGAGCTGGGAGCTGCAGAGAAGGGAAACAGGAGGCAGCTTGGATTCCTCTCCCAACTGGTTGGTGGTTTGGGGTTTTGTTTGGTTGGTTGGTTGTTTTTTTTTTTTTCCCTTCCATTTTCCACCTTTTCAAGCTGAAACCTTCTCCCTGAGCTGCCAGCCCAGGTGTGCTGGCAGGGGGTTGCTGGTGAGTCCCTCCTGGGTGGTGCTGAACCCATAGGCTTCCCACAGAGGAGCCACCTGAGGTGTGCAAAAGCCTTGGCTGGGTGGAAAAAACACTCCAAGGAGGTCCCTGAGGGGCTGGAGCAGGGCAAGGAAGGGCAGAGAAGGGGAAGGGTCTGGAGAAGAGGGCTGGGGAGGAGCAGCTGAGGGAGCTGGGGGTGTTCAGGGTGGAGAAGAGGAGGCTGAGGGCAGCCCTCATTGCTCTCTCCCTGCAAGGAGGCTGGAGCCAGGCTGGGGTTGGTCTCTTCTCCCCAGGATCAGGTGACAGAAGGAGAGGAAGTGGCCTGGAATTGCCCCAGGGGAGGTGCAGGTGGGAGATCAGGAGAAAGGTCTTTGCCCTCTTCCCACCTCAGCAGTTTTCCATCAGTCCCCGAAGAGGAGGAGCTGCACTGCACCACCAGCTGCCACCACCCAGGGGAGGGCTGGAGGGGGCCAGGAGCAGCCTGTGCCCCTCTCTGCCTTGCCTCCCAGGCCTGCTGGCAGGCAGAGATGGAGAGGAGGAGGGAGCTGCAGCCTCTCCCCCAGCTTAGCCCTGCTAATCTCTGCTTGTCAGCACTGCTGAGGCTCTGGCAGGCAGGCAGAGCTGAAATCTGCCTCCTAAATCCGACAGGATCATTAAATCAGGCTGGGAGATGGTGATCAGCTCATTTTTGTATTTGCTATCCCCTTTCCTCTTCCCAGCTCAGCTCCCATCCCACTCTGGCAGTCCCTGTCTCCTCTACCTCCTCCTCCTCCTCTTCTCAAGCAGCTGAGCTCACCAAGGATGCTACAGAGTTTGGGAGGGGTCTCCTTGTGCTCCTTTTTCCCTCCCCAAGCAACCCAGGGACCTTTCCAGTCATCTCAGAGGCTCCTTTCCAGCCCTGCCCTTCCTCCTCTGAAGAAGCAGCAGCAGCTGAGCTCACCAAGGATGCTATAGAGTTTGGGGGGGGTCTCCTTGTGCTCTTTATCCCCTCCCCAAGCAACCCAGGGACCCTTCCAGCCATCTCAGAGGCTCCTTTCCAGCCCTGCCCTTCCTCCTCCTTGTCCTCTGTAGCAACTGAGCTCACCAAGGATGCTACAGAGTTTGGGAGAGGTCTCCTTGTGCTCCTCATCCCTTCCTCAAGCAACCCAGGGACCCTCCCAGCCTTGTGTTCCTGTGTGACCACCTCTAGCTGCCCCTGGCTTGGCAGGGGGGGTTGCACTGGGTGATCTCCAACCCCTCCTGTGGTAGTTCCAGCCCCCCCCTGCCATGGGCAGGGACACCTCCCACCAGCCCAGGTTGCTCCAGGCCTCATCCAGCCTGGCCTTGAACACCTCCAGGGAGGGGATATCCACAAGCTCCCTGGGCAGCCTGTTTCAATGTCTCCCCACCCTCACTCTCCAGAATTCCTTCCTCCCCTCCAGTCTCAATCTCTTCTCTTCCAGCTCAAAGCCATTCCCCTTGTCCTGCCATTCCCAGCCCTTACCAAAAGTGCTTGGAGCTGTGGATTTCCAAGCAGCAAGCAGCCTGAGGTCCCTCCTGGGTAAGTGCAGAGCCAGCAAGGGGACACAAGTTGGGAAGCTCTGGGACTGTAGAGCATTCCCAAAGCAAGGGGCTGGAGGGCTGCTGCTGTCTTGGTTGTGTCTTAATCCAAAGGGATTTGTGGCTGGCAAAGCTGCAGGCTGCCACCTTGGAGATCTGCCAGCTTCTCCCTCACCTCCTGGGTGCTCCAGGGAGGGGTGGACCAGTGGCTGCTGCTGGTGGAACTGATCCTGGCAAGGGCTGGCACTGGTGGCAGTTGCTCCTCACCTGTCTGCAGCAGCCTCTGCTGGATCCATCTCTCCAGCTGGGACCATTTTTGCTCCCCTCTCCCATCCCACTGATACAGAAATGTCTTCTCTTGAGCTCCTTCAATGCATCCAGCAAAAAGGGAGAGGGGAAAAGTCTCCTTTGTGCCTGCCTGCCAGTGCTGTGCCCCAGAGGGGGGCAGAGCTCCCTGGGCAGAAGCAGCTGGAGTGATGCCTCAGGATCCTTTCACGGCTCCAAGAGCTGTTTTCATCATCTCCTTTCTCTGCTCCAGGCTTCCCTACCTGTGAGAAGGGCCAGGAGGGCTTTTAAACGGAGTTTTTATCCCAATCCTGGAGTGTGCTTGGAATCTTTTCAGCCTTCTCCCAGCTGCAAACCCAATGTGTGCCCCCAGGGCAGGGCTGTGGCCTCAGCAGGGCAGAGTAGAGGGGGAAGAGAACCTCCCTGGACTCTTCAGTTGGTCGCAGGAACGTTCACCTCTCACAGAATCACAAAGTGATGTCTCAGGGCTCTGGAGCTCTCACTGTGCACCATCCCCTGTGGACCCCTCCTGCCCCTGCCTGGGTCTCTTTCGTTCCAGCGATCCCTCAGGCTGCTTTGGAGATGGGAATGTGGTGCCTCTGCTGAGCCTCACCCTCTTCAGCATCCCCAGGGAGGCTCCACAAAGCCCTGAGAGCCTCCCTGATGGCAGCACACATGGTGGGGCAGCAGCAACCCCTTCCCACAGCCCAAAGCTAAACCTCTGCATCCCAAAACCTCTCTCCAGAGCCGGCTGGAAGCTTCCTTTTGTCTGTGTGCTGGGAAAGAGGAGGGGGAGGGGGCAGGGTTGAGCCCCTCTCAAGGGACCAGAGGGCTCCTGAGCCTCTGCTTGCTCCTGCTGCTGGGAGGCAGGCTGGGCAGATGCCCTCTTACTGGAATGCAGGCTCCTGGGAGCTGCCTGGGCAGGGTTATTACAGGAGATGATACAGACCATTTGCATGGCCACCTCCAGGTCATTTCAATCACTTGCAGCTACTTATCTGCCCATTTGCTGCCCCATAATATTTGCCTAATTCGATTACTCTGCAGCCTCAGCAGGCTGCAGGGAAAGCAGCAGGAGAGGCTCCCCACAGCAAGGCAACTGCAGCCACGTTCCCAGCTGCTTCCCAGCCCCAGCCAGCTCACCTGCAGGGCCCTTGGACAGCCCCAGGGTCTCTTCCCACCTCCATCATCCTTAGGGGACACTGGGGACAGCCCCAAGATCTCTTCCCACCTCCACCATCCTCAAGGATCATTTGGGACACTCCCAGGATCTCTTCCCACCTCCACCATCCTCAGGGGACACTGGGGACAGTCCCAGGATCCCTTCCCATCTCCACCATCCCCAGGGAACAGCCCCAGGATCCCTTCCCACCTCCATCATCCTCAGGGAACAGACCCAGGACCTCTTCCCACCTCCACCACCCTCAGGGGACACTCCCAGGACCTCTTCCCACCTCCACCACCCTCAGGGGACACTCCCAGGACCTCTTCCCACCTCCACCACCCTCAGGAGACACTCCCAGGACCTCTTCCCACCTCCACCACCCTCAGGGGACACTCCCAGGACCTCTTCCCACCTCCACCACCCTGAGGGCAAGGATTCAGAGGGCAAATCCCAGAGCCCTGCTGTGCCCTTGCTCCTCGGGGAGCCACCCCCATGGCATCTCCATGGTGCTGCTGGAGCCAGTCTCCAGGCATGGCCCCACTGCCTCTGCTGCCCACAGACCCCCTCCCCCCCCCCTGCCCCCCCAGTCTGGTGGGGAGCCAGGGAAGGGTTTAATTAGGAAAACCACAGAAGGCTTAATTGAGCTTCCCAGGGCTGCTGCAGGCACAAATTGGCTGTGCCCAGCTCCAGATCCAGCCCCAGGCTGTTCCCCAGCTCCTCCTGTGCACACTGAGCCTCCACGTGGGCAGCAGCTCCTGCCAGTGAGCTCCTGGGCTCTCCCTTGTTAGCAGTCTGGCATTGATCAGCCTGCCAGGGCTCCCTCTGGGACCTGCTGGGGCTGGCACAAGCCTGGAAGAGAGTTAGGCTCCTCCAAACCTGGCTTTAGACCTCTCTAAGCTCTCTAAGGCTGAGGCCAAGCAGCAACCCAACCCCACCCTGGCCACCAAACCCTGGCCCCAAGTGCCATGGCCACAGGCTCCTTGGCCACCTCCAGGGATGGGCATTCCACCACCTCCCTGGGCAGCCTGTGCCAGTCCCTGAGCACCCTTGCAGGGAAGAAATTGTCCCTGATGTCCAACCTAAACCTCTCCTGGTGGAACTTGAGAGCTGTTTCCTTCACCCTGTGGCTTGTTACCTGAGAGGAGAGACCAGCACCCCCCCAGAGGCAGCTCCTTTCTCCTGCCTCCACTCTTCATTGCTCTTTGGTCACTCTCATTTAGCTCAGAACCAAGGAATCCTCACTCCCCACTGCAGAGAGGCTCCTGGAGGAGAGGGGTTGGCTTTGCTCTGATGCTGCTTGAAGCAGCTTCCCCCAAGGGAGGCTCCACTTTGAGCCAGCAGAATCTCCTTCTCCAAGAGGGTTTGGATTATTTGGAGTTGCAGCCTTGTTCTGTGCATCCTCTCATCCTCCCTGCTGGCTCTCTGCAGCTCCCTGAAAGAGGTTGGAGTGAGGTTTGGGTTGGGCTCTTCTCCCTAGAGGAGGATAGGACAAGAGGAAATGGCCTCAAGTTGCCCCAGGGCAGGTTCAGCTTGGCCATGAGGAACAATTTCTTCCCCTTGAGGGTTGTCAAGCCTTAGCCCAAGGCTGCCCAGGGCAGTGGTGGAGTCCCCATCCCTGGAGGGCTTCCAAAGCTGTGGAGCTGTGGTGCTGAGGGCCATGGTTTGGTGGTGCCCTGGCAGTGCTGGGGGAAGGGTTGGGCTCCATGACCTGAGAAGGCTCCTCCAAGAAACTTGGAAGAAGTTTAAGGAAGAAGTTCTTCCCCATGAGAGTGGTGAGAGCCTGGAATGGGTTGTCCAGGGTTGAGGCTCCATCCCTGGAGGTGTTTGCAGCCAGGCTGGATGAGGCTCTGGCCAGCCTGACCTGGTGTGAGGTGTCCCTGCCCATGGCAGGGGGTTGGAACTGGCTGAGCCTTGAGCTCCATTCCAACCCTGCCTGATTCTGTGAACTTCTTCACTGAAAAGCTTCTCAAAGCCTGGCCCAGGCTGCCCAGGGAGGTGACTGAATCCCCATCCCTGGAAGGCTTTCAAAGCCACAGGGATGTGGTGCTGAGGGCCATGGCTGAGCCCCAGCCTTGCCCCTCCAGTCCCCAGCTCCTCACCTGCCTCCCTCTGCTGTCCTGCCTCACAGGGCTGCATTGTTAATACTCATGAAAGTATTGGTGATTAAGCTCAGCTAGCAAGGGAAATGAAAGCTGTAAATCCCAGGGAGGAGGAGGATGAGGATGAGGAGGATGAGGAGGAGGAGGATGAGGAGGAGGAGGATGAGGAGGAGGAGAGGAGGAAGAGGAGGAGAAGGAGGATGAGGAGGAGGAGGAGGAGGAGAAGGAGGATAAGGAGGAGGAGAAGGAGGATGAGGAGGAGGAGGAGGAGGATGAGGAGGAGGATGAGAAGGAGGATGAGGAGGAGGAGAAGGAGGATGAGGAGGAGGAGGAGGAGGATGAGGAGGAGGAGGATGAAGAGGAGGAGAAGGAGGATGAGGAGGAGGAGAAGGAGGATGAGGAGGAGGATGAGGAGGAGAAGGAGGAAGGAGGAGGAGAAGGAGGAGGAGGAGGAGGAGGAGGAGGAGGAGAGGAGGAGAAGGAGGAGGAGGAGGAGGAGGAGGATGAGGAGGAGGAGGAGGAGGAGGAGGAGGAGGAGGAGGAGGAGGAGGAGGAGGAGGAGGAGGAGGATGAGGAGGAGGAGGAGGAGGAGGGGGAGGAGGAGGAGGATGAGGAGGAGGAGGAGGAGGAGAAGGAGGAGGAGAAGGGTGAGGAGGAGGAGGAGAGAGGGAGGAGGAGGAGAGGAGGAGGAGAGAAGAGGAGAGGAGGAGGAGGAGGAGAGAGGAGGAGAAGGAGGAGGAGGAGAGAGGAGGAGGAGGAAGAGGAGGAGGAGAGGAGGATGAGGAGGATGGAAAGTAAGGATGGGAGAGTGAGAGAGGAGGAGAGGGTGGGGAGGATGAGGAGGAGAGGATGATGGAGGAGAAGAGGAGTGAGGAGGAGGAAGGGTGAGAGGAAGGAGGAGGAGGAGTGAGGGTGGGATGAGTGATGAGGAGGAGGATGAGAGGAGGAGGAGTGGAGGAGTGGTGGTAGGAGTGAAGGAGTAGGTGGATGGTAGGAGTGAGGAGTGGATGAGGAGAGTGTGGTGGATGTGTAGGTGGTTGGTGTGGATTAGAAGTTGTGGAGGAGAGATGGTGATGAGGAGGATATGTGAGGAGAGGATGTGGAGTGGTGGTGGTGAGTGGTGATGTGGTGGTGTGTGGAGTGTGAGTGTGTGGTGGTGTAGGAGGTTGTTGGTGGATATGGGTGGAGTGTGGTTGTGTGTAGTGGTGGTGTTTAGTGTGTGTGTTTGAGTTTGTGTGGTGGTGGTTGTGGTGAGTGGTGGTGTGGTGTGTGTGGAGGTTGGTGTTGTGTGTTTTGTGTGGTGGTTGTTGGTGGGTGTGGTGTGTTGTGGGGTGTGTTGGTGTTGGTGTGGGTGTTGTGGTGTGGTGGGTGGTGTTGTGGTGTGGTGTTTGTGTGTGGGGTGTTGTGTGTGGGTTGTGTGGTGGTTGTGTTGGTGTTTGTGGGTTGGTGGGTGTGTTGTGGTGTTGGGTGGTGGTGTTGTGTGTTGTGGGTGGTGTGTGTTTGTTGGGTTGGTGTTTGTGGTGTGGTGGTGTTTGGGTGTGTTGGTGGTGTGGTGTTGTGTTTGTGGTGGGTTGTGTTGGGTGTGTGTTGTGTGGTTGTGTGTTGTGTTGGTTGTTGGTGGGGGTGTGGTGTGTTGGTGTTGTGGGTTGGTGTGTTGTTGGGTGGTGGTTGTTTGGTGTGTTGTGGTTGGTTGTGGGGTGTTGTGGTGGTGTGTGGTTGTGGTGGTGTGGTGTGTTGGGTGTTGTTGGTTGTGGGTGTGTTGTGGTGTGGTGTTGGTGTGGGTGTGGGTGGTTGTTGGTGTGTTGGTGGTGTGTTTGGGTGTTGGGTGGTTGGGTGTGTTTGTTGGTGTGTGTTGGTTTGTGTGGTTGTGGTGTTGTGGTTGTGTGGTGGGTGGTGTTTGTGGTGGTGTTGGTGTGGGTGGTTGGTTGTGGTGGTTGTGTGGGTGTGGTGGGTGTTGGTTGTTGTGGTTTGTGTTGGGTGTTGTTGGTGTGTTGTGGTGTGTGTGGTGTGGTTGTGGTGTTGGTTGGTGTGTTTGTGGTTGTGTTGGTGTGGGTGTGGTGTGTTGTGTTGTTGTGGTGTTGGTGTTTGTGGTGTGTGTGGGTGTTGTTTGTGTTGTTGGTGTGTGGTTGTGGTTGTGGTTGGTTGTTTGTGGTGTTGGTTGTGTTTGGTGGTTGTGTGTTTGGTGTTGTTGGTGTGGGTGTTGGTGTGTTGTTGTGTTTTGTGGTTGTGGTGTGTGGTTGTGTTGGGTGTGTTGTGGTGTGGTGGTTGTTTGTGTGGTGTGTTTGTGTGTGGTGGGTGTTTGGTGTGGTTGTGGTGTGTTGGTGTGGTTGTGTGTTTGTGGTTGGTGGTGTTGTTGTGGTGTTTTGGTGTTGGTGTTGTTGTGGTTGTGGTTGTGTTGGTTTGTGGTGTGGTTTGGTGTGTGTGGTTGTGTTGTTTGGGTGGTGTTTGTGTTGGGTGTTGTGGTGTGTGGTTTGTTGGTGTTGTTTGTGGTGTGGTGTGGGTTGTGTTTGGTGTTGGTGTGTTTGGTGGTTGTGTGTTGTGTGGGTGTGTGTGGTGTTGTGTTGTTGTGTGGGTTGTTGTGGTGTTTGTTGTTTGTGTTGGGTGTTTGTGTGTTGTGGTGTGTTGTGTGGTGGTTTTGTGTGTTGGTGGTTGGTGGTGTTTGGTTTGTTGGTGTGTTGTTGTGTGGGTTGTGGTTGTGGTGTGGTTGTTGGTGTTTGTGTGTTGGTGTGGTTGTTGTTGGTTTGTGGTTTGTGTGTGGTGTGGTTGTGGTGGTGTGTGTGGTTTGTTGTGGTGGTGTGGGTGTGTGGTGTTGTGTGGTGGTTGTGGTGTGGTGTTTGGTGTGTGGTGTTGTGTGGGTGGTTTGTGTTGTGGTGTTGGTGTGGTGTTGTGTGGGTTGTGTGTGGGTGTTGTTTGTGTGGTTGTGTGGTGGTTGTGTTTGTGTGGTGTGGTGGTTGTGGTGTGTGTGGTTGTGGTGTTGTGTTTTGTGTTTTGTGGTGTGGTGTTGTTGTGTTTGTGGGTGTGTTGTGGTGTTGGTGTTGTGTTGTGTGGTGGTTGTTGTGGTGGTGTTTGTGGTGTTGTTGGTTGTTTGGTGGGTTGTGTGTTGTTGTTGTGTGGTGGTGTTGTGTGTGTTGTGGGTGGTTGTGGTTTTGTGTGGTGTTGTTTGTGTTGGTGTTGTGTGGTGTTGGTTGTGTGGGTTGGTGGTGTGGTTGTTGTGGTGTGTTTGTGGTTGTTGTTTGGTTGTGTTTGTGTTTGTGGTGGTGTTGTTGTTTGTTGGTTTTGTTTTTGTGTTGTGTGGTTTGGTGTGTGTTTGTGGTTTGTTTGTTTTGTGGGTGTGGTTTGTTGGTTGTGGTGATTTGGTTGTTTGATGGTGTGTGTGTGTGGTGGTTGTGGTTGTTGTTGTGTTGTTGGTGTTTGGTTTTTTGGTGGTTGTTGTTTTTGTGTGTGGTGTGTTTGTGGTTGGGTGTGTTGTTGTGTGGTGGTTGTTGTTGGTGTTGGTTTGTTTTTTGTGTGGTGGTTTTGTTTGTTGTTGGTGTGTTTGTGGTGTGATTTTGTTGTGTGTTGTGTTTGTGTGTTGTTTGTTTGGGTTGTTGTGTTTGTTTGTGAGTGTGTTATGTTTGTGTGTGTGTTGTTTTGTGTTTTTTGTGTGTGTTTTTGGTGTTTGGTGTGGTTTTTAGGTATGTTGTGTTGTTGTGTGATGAGTGTGGTGTGGTGGTTGTGTTGTAGGTGGTGTTGTGTTTGTGTTGTTGTGTGTGTGGGTGTGTGTGTGTGGTGTTCGTCCGCTAAATATTCATAGTAGTCTTCAGCTGTGCGGTGCTGATCCACCTTCTTCGTATTCTTCTTCATCTTAGGCTTATCCTCCTTATTAATCCGCTTCTTCGTCTAGTCTGCTTCTGCTTCCCCTTCTCTTCTAGTATAGTAGTATTCTATTCTCCTCATTAAGCGGATTCAGCTTCTTCTCCCTTCTTCAGCTGCTTCTTCCCTTCTCTGGGCGGAGTTCAGTCTTCTTCTTCGGCTGAATCCTGAATCGTAGGCGTCTGACTTATCATGCTGCTGCTTCGTATTAACATGCTTATATATAGGAAGTTTTCTTCTTCGACGGCTATAGTCGGATTAAGCTGCTTATTCTTATTCAGAGTATATCAGGCTTAATATTATTCATACGCTTGATGATTCTCGTCATCTAGTCTACGGCTAATCTCTATCACTTCTGATTATTCAGATTCATCAAGTCGCATTGATTCATCTTCGGATGAAACATGCATTATTAGTGAGGATTAGTCGTATGAATAAGATTCTGCTTCTGCTTCTTAGATTAATAAGAGTCGAGGATAGGCGTAGTAAGAATATGATAGGATGAGTAGTAAGATGAGAGTATTAGGAGGTTGAATAGGAGGAGAGTCGAGGATGGTAAGAGGCATATTATATGAGGATTATGAAGATTATTATTAATAATCTGAATATGAGTAGAGGAGATGAGACGCAGAGGTATTAGGAAGATGAGGACATCAGGCGGCCGAGGTAGAGGTAGGGGAGTGATCAGTATCAGGTGGTTGGAGCTGTGCCCAGGACCAGGGACATTCCTAGACTCACAGAAGCATTGAGTGGTTAGGGTTGGAAGGGACCTTCCAGCTTGAGAGCCTCCAGCCCAACCCCCTGCCAGAGCAGCATCACCCAGGGCAGGGCACACAGGAGCACAGTGCCCAGGGGGGGTTGGAAGCTCTCCACACAAGGACACTCCACAACCTCTCTGGGCAGCCTGCTCCAGCCCTCCAGCACCCTCACAACAAGCAACTTTCTCCTCCTCTTCACATGGAACCTCCTGGGTGCCACTTTGTGCCCTTTGTGCTGTCCCTGGGCACCAGTGAGCAGAGTCTGGCCCCAGCCTCTTGCCCCCCACAGCTCCTTTAGCTCTTGCTGAGCATTGCTCAGCTCCCCTCTGGGGCTGCTCTTCTGCAGGCTCTCAACCCCAGGGCTCTCAGCCTTTGCTCCTCCCAGAGCTGCTCCAGGCCCCTCAGCAGCTTCCCAGCCTGCCCTGGACTCTCTCTAGCACCCTCACACCAAACAACTTTCTCCTCACATCGAGGAAAACTTTTCTACCCCTGCCACAGCTCCCTCAAGGCCCTGGAGAACCTCTTGGCAATGTCCCCTCCCCACCACCACAGCAGCAGAGAGCTGCCTGCAGACAGCTGGAAGGTGGTTTGGGTTTTTTTTTTTTTTTCTGTGTGGAAGGTGGTGCTCAGGAGGAGCAGAAGCTAAAGCTGCAGACAAAAAAAAAAAAAAAAAGAAAAAAAAAGAAAAATAAGAAGTGGCTGGAAGTGCCAGCCAGGGCCAGGCCACTCCTGCCATGCCTCTGGGAGGAGGAC
Source organism: Indicator indicator (assembly GCF_027791375.1). Lineage (NCBI taxonomy): Eukaryota > Metazoa > Chordata > Aves > Piciformes > Indicatoridae > Indicator > Indicator indicator. The sequence goes on from NC_072047.1 coordinate 668,634, forward strand.
CATGCTATAAATACTGCTGCTGACACAGCACAGCAGGGCTTGGGAGGGGGAGAGAGAGACAATCAAAATGATCCAGGGACTTGGGGACATTGCCAGGGCCCCCGGGGGGGAGGTCATGACAGCAGAGCTGGGAATGGCTGTGGACAAGCTCCTGATTGTTTGCCCTGGGGCTCTGTCCCCTGGGCATGCTCTGATGGCTGACACTGGGCTGGCATCTTCCACTGCAGACTTCCTTAGGGCAGGAATGTTGGGGTGAGCTCCAGCCTCTGTCCCTCAGCCTGGTTTGTGCACCCTCTGGGGTTCCCTCAGTGCTTTGTGCATCCTCTGGGGTTCCTTCAGTGCTTTGTGCATCCTCTGGGGTTCCCAAAGTGCTTTGTGCATCCTCTGGGGTTCCCTCAGTGCTTTGTGCATCCTCTGGGGTTCCCAAAGTGCTTTGTGCATCCTCTGGGGTTCCCAAAGTGCTTTGTGCATCCTCTGGGGTTCCTTCACTGCTTTGTGCACCCTCTGGGGTTCCTTCAGTGCTTTGTGCATCCTCTGGGGTTCCTTCAGTGCTTTGTGCATCCTCTGGGGTTCCCTCACTGCTTTGTGCATCCTCTGGGGTTCCCAAAGTGCTTTGTGCATCCTCTGGGGTTCCCTCAGTGCTTTGTGCATCCTCTGGGGTTCCTTCAGTGCTTTGTGCATCCTCTGGGGTTCCCTCACTGCTTTGTGCATCCTCTGGGGTTCCTTCACTGCTTTGTGCATCCTCTGGGGTTCCTTCAGTGCTTTGTGCATCCTCTGGGGTTCCTTCAGTGCTTTGTGCATCCTCTGGGGTTCCCTCAGTGCTTTGTGCACCCTCTGGGGTTCCCTCAGTGCTTTGTGCACCCTCTGGGGTTCCTTCACTGCTTTGTGCATCCTCTGGGGTTCCTTCAGTGCTTTGTGCACCCTCTGGGGTTCCTTCAGTGCTTTGTGCACCCTCTGGGGTTCCCTCAGTGCTTTGTGCATCCTCTGGGGTTCCCTCACTGCTTTGTGCATCCTCTGGGGTTCCCTCAGTGCTTTGTGCACCCTCTGGGGTTCCCTCAGTGCTTTGTGCATCCTCTGGGGTTCCCTCAGTGCTTTGTGCATCCTCTGGGGTTCCTTCAGTGCTTTGTGCATCCTCTGGGGTTCCTTCACTGCTTTGTGCATCCTCTGGGGTTCCTTCAGTGCTTTGTGCACCCTCTGGGGTTCCTTCAGTGCTTTGTGCATCCTCTGGGGTTCCTTCAGTGCTTTGTGCATCCTCTGGGGTTCCTTCAGTGCTTTGTGCACCCTCTGGGGTTCCTTCAGTGCTTTGTGCACCCTCTGGGGTTCCTTCAGTGCTTTGTGCACCCTCTGGGGTTCCCAAGTGCTTTGTGCATCCTCTGGGGTTCCCTCAGTGCTTTGTGCACCCTCTGGGGTTCCTTCAGTGCTTTGTGCACCCTCTGGGGTTCCCTCAGTGCTTTGTGCATCCTCTGGGGTTCCTTCAGTGCTTTGTGCAGCCTCTGGGGTTCCTTCAGTGCTTTGTGCACCCTCTGGGGTTCCTTCAGTGTTTTGTGCATCCTCTGGGGTTCCCTCACTGCTTTGTGCATCCTCTGGAGTTCCTTCAGTGCTTTGTGCATCCTCTGGGGTTCCCTCAGTGCTTTGTGCACCCTCTGGGGTTCCTTCAGTGTTTTGTGCATCCTCTGGGGTTCCTTCAGTGCTTTGTGCACCCTCTGGGGTTCCTTCAGTGCTTTGTGCATCCTCTGGGGTTCCTTCAGTGCTTTGTGCACCCTCTGGGGTTCCTTCAGTGCTTTGTGCACCCTCTGGGGTTCCCAAAGTGCTTTGTGCATCCTCTGGGGTTCCTTCAGTGCTTTGTGCATCCTCTGGGGTTCCTTCAGTGCTTTGTGCAGCCTCTGGGGTTCCCTCACTGCTTTGTGCACCCTCTGGGGTTCCCTCAGTGCTTTGTGCATCCTCTGGGGTTCCTTAAGTGCTTTGTGCATCCTCTGGGGTTCCTTCAGTGCTTTGTGCATCCTCTGGGGTTCCTTCAGTGCTTTGTGCAGCCTCTGGGGTTCCCTCAGTGCTTTGTGCACCCTCTGGGGTTCCCTCACTGCTTTGTGCATCCTCTGGGGTTCCTTCAGTGCTTTGTGCATCCTCTGGGGTTCCCAAAGTGCTTTGTGCACCCTCTGGGGTTCCCTCACTGCTTTGTGCATCCTCTGGGGTTCCCTCACTGCTTTGTGCACCCTCTGGGGTTCCCTCAGTGCTTTGTGCACCCTCTGGGGTTCCTTCAGTGCTTTGTGCACCCTCTGGGGTTCCTTCAGTGCTTTGTGCATCCTCTGGGGTTCCCTCAGTGCTTTGTGCATCCTCTGGGGTTCCTTCAGTGCTTTGTGCATCCTCTGGGGTTCCCTCAGTGCTTTGTGCACCCTCTGGGGTTCCTTCAGTGCTTTGTGCACCCTCTGGGGTTCTTTCAGTGCTTTGTGCACCCTCTGGGGTTCCCTCAGTGCTTTGTGCATCCTCTGGGGTTCCTTCAGTGCTTTGTGCATCCTCTGGGGTTCCCTCAGTGCTTTGTGCACCCTCTGGGGTTCCCTCACTGCTTTGTGCATCCTCTGGGGTTCCTTCAGTGCTTTGTGCATCCTCTGGGGTTCCCTCACTGCTTTGTGCATCCTCTGGGGTTCTTTCAGTGCTTTGTGCATCCTCTGGGGTTCCTTCAGTGCTTTGTGCACCCTCTGGGGTTCCTTCAGTGCTTTGTGCATCCTCTGGGGTTCCTTCAGTGCTTTGTGCATCCTCTGGGGTTCCTTCAGTGCTTTGTGCATCCTCTGGGGTTCCCTCAGTGTTTTGTGCATCCTCTGGGGTTCCTTCAGTGTTTTGTGCACCCTCTGGGGTTCCTTCAGTGCTTTGTGCATCCTCTGGGGTTCCTTCAGTGCTTTGTGCATCCTCTGGGGTTCCTTCAGTGCTTTGTGCACCCTCTGGGGTTCCTTCAGTGCTTTGTGCATCCTCTGGGGTTCCTTCAGTGCTTTGTGCATCCTCTGGGGTTCCTTCAGTGCTTTGTGCACCCTCTGGGGTTCCTTCAGTGCTTTGTGCATCCTCTGGGGTTCCTTCAGTGCTTTGTGCACCCTCTGGGGTTCCCAAAGTGCTTTGTGCATCCTCTGGGGTTCCCTCAGTGCTTTGTGCATCCTCTGGGGTTCCTTCAGTGCTTTGTGCATCCTCTGGGGTTCCTTTCAGTGCTTTGTGCATCCTCTGGGGTTCTTTCAGTGCTTTGTGCACCCTCTGGGGTTCCTTCAGTGCTTTGTGCACCCTCTGGGGTTCCCTCACTGCTTTGTGCATCCTCTGGGGTTCCTTCAGTGCTTTGTGCATCCTCTGGGGTTCCTTCAGTGTTTTGTGCACCCTCTGGGGTTCCCAAAGTGCTTTGTGCACCCCCTGGGGTTCCTTCAGTGCTTTGTGCAGCCTCTGGGGTTCCTTCAGTGCTTTGTGCATCCTCTGGGGTTCCCTCAGTGCTTTGTGCATCCTCTGGGGTTCCTTCAGTGCTTTGTGCATCCTCTGGGGTTCCCTCAGTGCTTTGTGCACCCTCTGGGGTTCCTTCAGTGCTTTGTGCATCCTCTGGGGTTCCTTCAGTGCTTTGTGCATCCTCTGGGGTTCCTTCAGTGCTTTGTGCACCCTCTGGGGTTCCCTCACTGCTTTGTGCATCCTCTGGGGTTCCTTCAGTGCTTTGTGCATCCTCTGGGGTTCCTTCAGTGCTTTGTGCATCCTCTGGGGTTCCCTCAGTGCTTTGTGCTTCCTCTGGGGTTCCTTCAGTGCTTTGTGCATCCTCTGGGGTTCCTTCAGTGCTTTGTGCATCCTCTGGGGTTCCCTCACTGCTTTGTGCATCCTCTGGGGTTCCTTCAGTGCTTTGTGCATCCTCTGGGGTTCCCAAAGTGCTTTGTGCATCCTCTGGGGTTCCTTCAGTGCTTTGTGCATCCTCTGGGGTTCTTTCAGTGTTTTGTGCATCCTCTGGGGTTCCTTCAGTGCTTTGTGCATCCTCTGGGGTTCCTTCAGTGCTTTGTGCATCCTCTGGGGTTCCCAAAGTGCTTTGTGCATCCTCTGGGGTTCCCTCACTGCTTTGTGCATCCTCTGGGGTTCTTTCAGTGTTTTGTGCACCCTCTGGGGTTCTTTCAGTGTTTTGTGCATCCTCTGGGGTTCCTTCAGTGCTTTGTGCATCCTCTGGGGTTCCTTCAGTGCTTTGTGCATCCTCTGGGGTTCCTTCAGTGCTTTGTGCACCCTCTGGGGTTCCCTCAGTGCTTTGTGCAGCCTCTGGGGTTCCTTCAGTGTTTTGTGCATCCTCTGGGGTTCCTTCAGTGCTTTGTGCACCCTCTGGGGTTCCCAAAGTGCTTTGTGCATCCTCTGGGGTTCCCTCAGTGCTTTGTGCACCCTCTGGGGTTCCTTCAGTGCTTTGTGCACCCTCTGGGGTTCCCTCAGTGCTTTGTGCATCCTCTGGGGTTCCTTCAGTGCTTTGTGCAGCCTCTGGGGTTCCTTCAGTGCTTTGTGCACCCTCTGGGGTTCCTTCAGTGTTTTGTGCATCCTCTGGGGTTCCCTCACTGCTTTGTGCATCCTCTGGAGTTCCTTCAGTGCTTTGTGCATCCTCTGGGGTTCCCTCAGTGCTTTGTGCACCCTCTGGGGTTCCTTCAGTGTTTTGTGCATCCTCTGGGGTTCCTTCAGTGCTTTGTGCATCCTCTGGGGTTCCTTCAGTGCTTTGTGCACCCTCTGGGGTTCCTTCAGTGCTTTGTGCACCCTCTGGGGTTCCCAAAGTGCTTTGTGCATCCTCTGGGGTTCCTTCAGTGCTTTGTGCATCCTCTGGGGTTCCTTCAGTGCTTTGTGCAGCCTCTGGGGTTCCCTCACTGCTTTGTGCACCCTCTGGGGTTCCCTCAGTGCTTTGTGCATCCTCTGGGGTTCCTTAAGTGCTTTGTGCATCCTCTGGGGTTCCTTCAGTGCTTTGTGCATCCTCTGGGGTTCCTTCAGTGCTTTGTGCAGCCTCTGGGGTTCCCTCAGTGCTTTGTGCACCCTCTGGGGTTCCCTCACTGCTTTGTGCATCCTCTGGGGTTCCTTCAGTGCTTTGTGCATCCTCTGGGGTTCCCAAGTGCTTTGTGCACCCTCTGGGGTTCCCTCACTGCTTTGTGCATCCTCTGGGGTTCCTTCAGTGCTTTGTGCATCCTCTGGGGTTCCCAAAGTGCTTTGTGCATCCTCTGGGGTTCCCTCACTGCTTTGTGCACCCTCTGGGGTTCCCTCAGTGCTTTGTGCACCCTCTGGGGTTCCTTCAGTGCTTTGTGCACCCTCTGGGGTTCCTTCAGTGCTTTGTGCATCCTCTGGGGTTCCCTCAGTGCTTTGTGCATCCTCTGGGGTTCCTTCAGTGCTTTGTGCATCCTCTGGGGTTCCCTCAGTGCTTTGTGCACCCTCTGGGGTTCCTTCAGTGCTTTGTGCACCCTCTGGGGTTCTTTCAGTGCTTTGTGCACCCTCTGGGGTTCCCTCAGTGCTTTGTGCATCCTCTGGGGTTCCCTCACTGCTTTGTGCATCCTCTGGGGTTCCTTCAGTGCTTTGTGCACCCTCTGGGGTTCCCTCACTGCTTTGTGCATCCTCTGGGGTTCCTTCAGTGCTTTGTGCATCCTCTGGGGTTCCCTCAGTGCTTTGTGCACCCTCTGGGGTTCCCTCACTGCTTTGTGCATCCTCTGGGGTTCCTTCAGTGCTTTGTGCATCCTCTGGGGTTCCCTCACTGCTTTGTGCATCCTCTGGGGTTCTTTCAGTGCTTTGTGCATCCTCTGGGGTTCCTTCAGTGCTTTGTGCACCCTCTGGGGTTCCTTCAGTGCTTTGTGCATCCTCTGGGGTTCCTTCAGTGCTTTGTGCATCCTCTGGGGTTCCTTCAGTGCTTTGTGCATCCTCTGGGGTTCCCTCAGTGTTTTGTGCATCCTCTGGGGTTCCTTCAGTGTTTTGTGCACCCTCTGGGGTTCCTTCAGTGCTTTGTGCATCCTCTGGGGTTCCTTCAGTGCTTTGTGCATCCTCTGGGGTTCCTTCAGTGCTTTGTGCACCCTCTGGGGTTCCTTCAGTGCTTTGTGCATCCTCTGGGGTTCCTTCAGTGCTTTGTGCATCCTCTGGGGTTCCTTCAGTGCTTTGTGCACCCTCTGGGGTTCCTTCAGTGCTTTGTGCATCCTCTGGGGTTCCTTCAGTGCTTTGTGCACCCTCTGGGGTTCCCAAAGTGCTTTGTGCATCCTCTGGGGTTCCCTCAGTGCTTTGTGCATCCTCTGGGGTTCCTTCAGTGCTTTGTGCATCCTCTGGGGTTCTTTCAGTGCTTTGTGCATCCTCTGGGGTTCTTTCAGTGCTTTGTGCACCCTCTGGGGTTCCTTCAGTGCTTTGTGCACCCTCTGGGGTTCCCTCACTGCTTTGTGCATCCTCTGGGGTTCCTTCAGTGCTTTGTGCATCCTCTGGGGTTCCTTCAGTGTTTTGTGCACCCTCTGGGGTTCCCAAAGTGCTTTGTGCACCCCCTGGGGTTCCTTCAGTGCTTTGTGCACCCTCTGGGGTTCCTTCAGTGCTTTGTGCAGCCTCTGGGGTTCCTTCAGTGCTTTGTGCATCCTCTGGGGTTCCCTCAGTGCTTTGTGCATCCTCTGGGGTTCCTTCAGTGCTTTGTGCATCCTCTGGGGTTCCCTCAGTGCTTTGTGCACCCTCTGGGGTTCCTTCAGTGCTTTGTGCATCCTCTGGGGTTCCTTCAGTGCTTTGTGCATCCTCTGGGGTTCCTTCAGTGCTTTGTGCACCCTCTGGGGTTCCCTCACTGCTTTGTGCATCCTCTGGGGTTCCTTCAGTGCTTTGTGCATCCTCTGGGGTTCCTTCAGTGCTTTGTGCATCCTCTGGGGTTCCTTCAGTGCTTTGTGCATCCTCTGGGGTTCCTTCAGTGCTTTGTGCATCCTCTGGGGTTCCTTCAGTGCTTTGTGCATCCTCTGGGGTTCCCTCACTGCTTTGTGCATCCTCTGGGGTTCCTTCAGTGCTTTGTGCATCCTCTGGGGTTCCCAAAGTGCTTTGTGCATCCTCTGGGGTTCCTTCAGTGCTTTGTGCATCCTCTGGGGTTCTTTCAGTGTTTTGTGCATCCTCTGGGGTTCCTTCAGTGCTTTGTGCATCCTCTGGGGTTCCTTCAGTGCTTTGTGCATCCTCTGGGGTTCCCAAAGTGCTTTGTGCATCCTCTGGGGTTCCCTCACTGCTTTGTGCATCCTCTGGGGTTCTTTCAGTGTTTTGTGCACCCTCTGGGGTTCTTTCAGTGTTTTGTGCATCCTCTGGGGTTCCTTCAGTGCTTTGTGCATCCTCTGGGGTTCCTTCAGTGCTTTGTGCATCCTCTGGGGTTCCTTCAGTGCTTTGTGCACCCTCTGGGGTTCCCTCAGTGCTTTGTGCAGCCTCTGGGGTTCCTTCAGTGTTTTGTGCATCCTCTGGGGTTCCTTCAGTGCTTTGTGCACCCTCTGGGGTTCCTTCAGTGTTTTGTGCATCCTCTGGGGTTCCTTCAGTGTTTTGTGCATCCTCTGGGGTTCCTTCAGTGCTTTGTGCACCCTCTGGGGTTCCTTCAGTGTTTTGTGCATCCTCTGGGGTTCCTTCAGTGCTTTGTGCATCCTCTGGGGTTCCTTCACTGCTTTCTCAACTCAGCACCCACAACAGGGTGCTTGCCACTCAGTGCCAGGCTGCTGGCAAGGTGGGAGGGCTGGCAGACACTGGTGGGGAGCAGCCATCCCTGTCTGCATGGGATGGGCAGCCTGGCATCCAAGGAGCATGCAGAAACATCTGGACCACTCCTGCATGCCAGAGTGGGGTCAGATGTTCTCCTGCCAGGTGGCCAAAGAGGGTTGGTTGCCAGTGTGGCAGCTGCCAGTGGGGTGCCAGGGAGAGGAGGCAGAGGAAAGAAGACCAGAGGCATCCCAAGGGTGCAAGGAGCTCTTCCCTGCCAGCCCTGCCAGCCCTGCCTGCCCTGCCTGCCCTGCCTGCCCTGCCTGCTGCTATATTGGAATTTCCTGCTGCTTCCTGACACTGGCCCCAGCTCCTGCTAAGCCACTGGAGCACTCAAGGCATGGGAAGCATCATCCACAGCTGCTGCAGCCACACCAGAGCTCCCTGCCCCTGCAGAGCACAGCAATTACTCATTTAGTGTCCAGGGAGTGGATGGAAATCTCATTCCAGGGGAGCAGGGGCAGGAGGGGGCTGCCCAGCCTGGGCTCCTGAGCTTTTAGCCAAACTCGATTTGCTTCACTGCTTGATTAGGGGCTGAGTGTGTGACACTGGAACCAGCCCTCATTACCCTGCTCTTCCCCACCTCATTCCCAGAGCAGCTGAAGAGCTCTTTTCCTCCTCTCTGCCCTTGCCTGCATCTTTGAGCCCTCTATCTGCACCACTGTGTCCTCCATCTGCATCCCTGATTCCTTCACCTGCATCTCTGATCCTTCACCTGCATCTCTGACTCCTTTATCTGCACCTCTGAGTCCTCTCTCTGCATCCCTGAGTCCTCCATCTGCATCCCTGATCCTTCACCTGCATCCCTGACTCCTTTATCTGCATCCCCAAGTCCTTCACCTACATCCCCAAGTCCTTCACCTGCATCCCTGAGCCCTTCACCTGCATCCCTAAGTCCTTTACCTGCATTCCTGAGTCCTTTATCTGCATCTCTGATCCTTCACCTGCATCCCTGAGTCTTCTATCTGCATCCCTGATCCTTCACCTGCATCCCTGATCCTTCACCTGCAACCCTGACTCCTTATCTGCATCCCCAAGTCCTTCATCTGCATCCCTGAGCCCTTCACCTGCATCCCTGAGTCCTCCATCTGCATCCCTGATCCTTCACCTGCATCCCTGAGCCCTTCACCTGCATCCCTAAGTCCTTTACCTGCATCCCTGAGTCCTTTATCTGCATCTCTGATCCTTCACCTGCATCCCTGAGTCTTCTATCTGCATCCCTGATCCTTCACCTGCAACCCTGACTCCTTATCTGCATCCCCAAGTCCTTCATCTGCATCCCTGGCTCCTTTATCTGCATCCCTGAGCCCTTCACCTACATCCCTGAGTCCTTCATTTGCATCCCTGAGTCCTTCACCTGCATCCCTGACTCCTAATATGCATCCCCAAGTCCTTCATCTGCATCCCTGGGTCCTCCATCTGCATCCCTGATCCTTCACCTGCATCCCTGATCCTTCACCTGCATCCCTGACTCCTTCACCTGCACCCCCAAGTCCTTCACCTGCATCCCTGATCCTTCACCTGCATCCCTGATCCTTCACCTGCAACCCTGACTCCTTATCTGCATCCCTGGGTCCTCCATCTGCATCCCTGGGTCCTCCATCTGCATCCCTGATCCTTCACCTGCATCCCTGATCCTTCACCTGCATCCCTGACTCCTTCACCTGCACCCCCAAGTCCTTCACCTGCATCCCTGATCCTTCACCTGCATCCCTGACTCCTTCACCTGCACCCCCAAGTCCTTCACCTGCATCCCTGATCCTTCACCTGCAACCCTGACTCCTTATCTGCATCCCCAAGTCCTTCATCTGCATCCCTGACTCCTTCATCTGCATCCCTGACTCCTTTATCTGCATCCCTGAGCCCTTCACCTACATCCCTGATCCTTCACCTGCATCCCTGACTCCTTCACCTGCACCCCTGAGCCCTTCCCCTGCCTCCCCAAGTCCTTCACCTGCCCCCCTGAGCCCTTCCCCTGCCTCCCCAAGTCCTTCACCTGCCCCCCTGAGCCCTTCCCCTGCCTCCCCAAGTCTCATGCTGGGCCCAGGCTGCTGTTTGCCCCTGGCAGGCTCTGCCACTCCATCCCTGAGGAGTCTCCTAAAACCCTGGGGTGATGCCTCCACTAAATCCACCCTGTGGTGCTCCAGGGCTGGGAGGGACACTAAGGAGAGAGTGAACCAACCCCGAATATGTTCTTCCAGAAGCCAAACCCCCCAAACCACTTTGCTTCCAGCTCAGTCTCTGGTTCAGGTGCTGGGGGGGAGGGGAGGGTTACTGAAATGTCAGCTGCAGTTTGGGGCTGTGGAGGGTGATGAGTGTGTGAGCAGGAGAGCTGACAGCTCAGCTCCACACAGCCCAAACTGAGCTGCCTGGGCTGCTTGTCCCCTCTGAGTGCCACCAGCTGAACTGCTCTGCCAGCTCCCAAGGAGAAAAAAAAAAAAACCAAACCCCCACAAGAAATCCTGGAGAGGAAGGGAAGGGCTAAGGCATCCCCTGGGATGTGGCAGCAACCCAGCAGTGGTGGGAAAAGGTTTGCAAATGTCATTAGCAGTGGCACCTGCCCCAGTTTGTCTCTCCAGCCCTGGGATATGTCCCTTGGGGCTTGTCCCCTGTCCCCAGCCATGCTGCCATCCCATCCTCCTCGAGGTTTAGGTTGTGTTTGGGGGATAACCTGGCTTGGAAGTCCCTGCCAGAGTGGGAATTCTTCTTCCTGCTGCTTGGAACTGGCTGTCAGCCTGAGAGTTATGTCTTCCCTTTCTCTAGGGCAGGACAGAGTTGGGAATGGGATGGATCAGGGTTAGGGTTAGGACAAGGAGCCAAGGAGCTCTCATGAGCAAGAGGATCATAGACCCATAGAATTGTCAAGGTTGGAAGGGACCTCAAGGATCATCTAGCTCCAACCCCCCTGCCATGGATGGGATGGAGGACCATGGGTGGGATGGAGGACCATGGGTGGGATAGAGGACCATGGGTGGGACAGAAGACCATGGATGGGATGGAGGACCATGGATGAGATGGAGGAACATGGATGGGATAGAGGACCATGGGTGGGATAGAGGACAATGGGTGGGATGGAGAACCATGGGTGGGATAGAGGACCATGGGTGGGATGGAGAACCATGGGTGGGATGGAGAACCATGGGTGGGATAGAGGACCATGGGTGGGATGGAGGACCATGGGTGGGATGGAGGACCATGGGTGGGATGGAGGACCATGGGTGGGATAGAGGACCATGGGTGGGATGGAGGACCATGGGTGGGATGGAGAACCATGGGTGGGATAGAGGACCATGGATGGGATGGAGGACTATGGGTGGGATGGAGGACCATGGGTGGGATAGAGGATGAGCTCCTGGCTGAGCTGGCCACTGCTGCTCCGTGCTCCAGCAGCTTCAGGACCTGGCAGCCAGCCCTGAGTTTATTCAGAGAGGTCAAAGTTGGTTTGGTATCGACTGAGCTCCTTTCAGTGCCTCTGCAGCTGCCACTTCTTGCTCCCTGTGCAGCCCAGGACGATGGTCGATGGGGAGGCAGGCAGGGGAGGGGCTTGTTTTGCTCGGCAGAGGTTAAAGAGGGAGAGGAATCAGCTGGGAAAAGAGCAGCGAGGGCAAAAATAGCCTCTGCTCTGCGTGGAGCTGTCGGGGGCCATCAGCGTCGGGGTGCCGTAAGGACTCCATAGCCGGCGGCTACGAGCTGGCTGCTGGCAGCACTCCTGCCGATGCGATCCTCAAGGAGATCCCCAGAGGGAGCAAAAAGGGTGACCGTGTGCCAGGGTGAGCCCTGATGGCATCGGGGAACTCAGCCCCCTGCAGATCGGCTCTTGGAGGACAGCCTGAAGTGGGCTCCCCCTGGGCAGATGCAGCGCCTGGGGGAGGGGGGAGGTTGCAGGGTGGAGGTTGCAGCAGCAGACATGCAGCTGGCTGCAGCTGTTTGCAGAGTCAGGAGCCATGCAGCCTCGCCCCGCTGCTGCCCCGTGCCACCAGCAGGGGTTTTGCAGAAGAAAATTGTCTGAGCCGAGAACTTCCAAGCCCGAGGTGGGCTCTGCAAACTGAGCTGCAGCTCAGGGAGAGGATTTCTCTGTCCTGCTCTGTGCCCAGCCTGCAGGAGCCCCGGGGACTGGGAGCAGAAGCCAGGTCCTGCCTTCCAGCCACCCCTGGGAGCCACAGGGGAAGCTGTAAACCCCCAGAGCTGCCCCCAAAAACCTCTATGTGGGACCCTAATTGCTTCTGATCCCTAAAATACTGAGTTTCTTGGGAGTGCAGAGCCAGGGGAACCAGCAGAGGGAGGGAACCAGCGTCCTTGGGCGGCATCTGGGGTGGGATATGTCCTCATCCTCCTGGCTGCACACCCCCAAGCCTGGCAGGAACCCAACCCAAACCCACAGCCCCTCAGCGACCCTCTCTCTGCCTGAGGAGTTTCTCCTCTCATAGCTGTCAGGACCTGAAGAAGACAAGAAGTGCTGGGGGAAGCTGGGAGGTTGTTCCCCTCCTCCCCCTACCCCTGGATTACCCTGGTAATGCCTAATCCATCACTCCAGCACCCTTGACTCCATTAATGTGCTAATGCTTTGCAGAATTAAAGTCTAGAAGTCAGGAGGGTGAGCAAATCCAACTCCCATTAATAGGACTTCAGGGGAGGGAGGGGAGGGAGCTGCTGCTCACCTTGAGCAGGCTCTGTGCAGAAACAAAGCTGACCTGGAGGAGAGTTGTCCTGACCCTGTGGAAGAGTCTCCTCCTTGCTGCTGCACAAATTGGGATCCTGTGGAAGTGGAGTCATAGAATCATGGATTGGGTTGGGGTGGAAGGGACCTCAAAGCTCATCCAGTTCCAAACCCCCTGCCACAAGCAGGGACACCTCCCACCAGCCCAGGTTGCTCAAGGCCTCATCCAGCCTGGCCTTGAACACCTCCAGGGAGGGGACATCCACAACCTCCCTGGGCAACCTCTTCCAGTGCCTCCCCACCCTCATGGGGAAGAATTTCTTCCTGATGTCCAATCTCAATCCAGCTTCTTCCAGCCTGAAGCCATCACTCCTCATCCTGCCTTTGTACAAAGTCCATCTCCAGCTCTCCTGCAGCCCCCTCCAAATCCTGGGAGGTTGCTCTAAGGTCTCCCTGGAGCCTTCTCTTCTCCAGCCTGAACAACCTCAAGTCTCCCTACGTGTCCTCACAGCAGAGGTGCTCCTGCCCTGGGACCACCCTCATGGCCTCCTCTGAGAATCTGAAGGATGTCAGACACTGGCACAGGCTGCCCAGGGAGGTGGTGGAGTCCCCATTGCTGGAAGTGTTCAAGAAACCTGTGGCCATGGCAATTTGGGCCATGGTTTGGTGGCCATGGTGGTGCTGGGTTGCTGGTGGGACTGGATGCTCTTGGAAGCCTTTTCCAACAGAAACAATTCCCTGATTCCAATTTGAAAGAGAGGAGCAGCACCCTGTGCCTGCCAGCCACCCCTTCCCCTCCCCCCAAGCATTCCCAGCCCCACTGGAGGCAGCAGGAGGCGCTGGACCAGCTGGCAGAGGGGCAGGCAGCTGGCAGCAGTCCAGCTGCTGTGTTGGGTAAGTGGTTTTGGCCACGAGCTTTGCCCTTGCACACAGAGGCTTTGCCCAGGGCTGTGGCATAGTTGTTGGGATTGCTGTGGTGGTTTTCCCCTTTTCCAAGCCTAGGAGGGTTGTCTTGGTGTTCACTCTTCCCTGGTCTCCTGCAGGTCTCTCTTGGTCTACAAGACCTCTGCCTCTCATCCTCCTCCCTCCCCATCTCCCCAGCCAGGACCAGCAGTTCAGCAATGGCTGCAGAGCTTGGCTCCAGACAGAGCTCTCTTTGTGCTGCTGGGGGTGCAGAAGGGGAAATCCCTCCCAAAAAGCTGCTGGTGGAAGAGCTGACTGCTTGGAGTGGACACCAAGGAGCATCTGATCCAACCTGAAATGTGCTGCTGCTTTAGCTCAGTTAATTACATCCTGTAGGATCCAGTGGTCCCCAGCACTGGTTGGGTGCTTTGCCCAGCAGATCAACTCTGGCTGAGTGTGGCAAAAGTGTTCCCAGAGCCCCTCCTAGGGGACAGGGATGAGGATGAGGGCAGGGAAGGGACATGAGGAGTTCTGGAGGGGTTGGGATGGGGTTGGCTGGGGATCACCAGTGGAAACAGGTGGGGAAAATGGTCCCAGAGAGCTCCTGCATCACCTGGGGCCAAAGCGTAGTGGGAAGCCCAAAGATGCCTCTGCTAAAAGCAGGGTTGGACCTCTGGGGTTCCTTCCAACCTGGCATTGTGTGTAAAGCAGCAGCAGCCTCTGGGGTGGGGTGGGGGGGGACAAGACTGAGGGTCTCTGGTGGCCTCTCTGCACACCAAGGACATGAAATCCAGGAAAAATTTTGAAGCTGTGACTCTCCCTCCAGGGAGCAGCCTCGATGACAAAAGCCTTTAGATGTCACCTTGGCAGGGGGCTGAGTGATCCTTCTCCTCTGACATCCCCCAGTTGTGAGCCTGGGAAGGCAGGAGAGGGAGATGGTGGTGAGGCTGAAGAGCAGAGAGAAGAGAGGAGAGAGGAGAGCAGTTCCCTCTTCTGGCCAAGGAAATCCTTTCCCTCTGCTCAGCTCTGAGATGGCATCAAAGCAGGAATTTATTTATTGAAGCAGCTATTTCTGTATTAAAGCAGCTATTTCTGTATCATTAAAGCAGCTATTTATTAAATCAGCTATCTATTAAATCAGCTATCTATTAAATCAGCTATCTATTAAATCAGCTATCTATTAAATCAGCTATTTATTCAAGCAGCTATTTATTCAAGCAGGTATTTATTCAAGCAGGTATTTATTCAAGCAGGTGTTTGCCTTCATGAGGCAGAAGCTACCTGGCAGTGGACTGGAGCTGTTCCTGCTGCTGGGACCCACGAAAGGGTGAGAGGAGCAGAGGTTTCTTTGGGTCAAGATTGGCAATTTTGGGGTGATTTAATGGCAGGGAGAGGAGTTAACACTCAACACAAGGAAGAATTCCAAGGCCAAACCCAAACCCAGCAATTCTGGGCAGCAGAGGAGGCTGCTCCTCTCTGCTGTCTCCATTTAGGGTCTCCAGAAGCACAGTAACATCCTGCTCAGCCACAGCCTCTCTGCTCCTTCTGTTTTTTCAAGCCAAGAGCAAGGGGAGAACAGGACAGGGAAGGATGTTGTTAAATGGGAAGGCTCAGCAGTGCAGATTGCTCTCTTTGTCATCCACCCTCCCCTTTCCCTTCATCTCTCTGCTGGAATCTTTGCTCCAAGCCCAGGGTGATCCCCCCTGAGAGCCAATCTCTCACAGCCCCTTGCCCCAGGGACAAGGTGATGTGAGTAGGGGGAAGCTCACATCATGCCCCCTATGACCCCCCAGGCTGCCTAATGGGGCTCAGCACAGTGGGGCTGCTCCCCCTGGCCCCCACTCCTGCCCCAAGGCCTTTGATCAGATGGAGGTGAGCAGAACAGGAGGTCCTCCACCCTGTTCCTCACCACCTTTCTGGGTCCTGGGCCAGGAACCCCCCTCCCATCGCTGGTGTTTGAAGGGTCCTGACCCCAAATCAGGGACAAACGAGAGGAGAGAGTTTTCTGCACCTTATACAGGGCTGGGAGGATGAGGAGGAGGAGAAAGAGGCTGAAAGAGCTGCTCCATGGCTTTACAGCAAGAACCCTGCCCCTTAGCAAGGACCTGGGAGCTGCAGAGGGGATAAGGGGAATGGTGACCTCCATTCCCAGCTCTGGGGGCTGCTGGGTGGGTTCTGGGAGAGGCTGAGCCAAGGTGGTGCTGCCTGGGAAGCCTCAGAAGGGGGCGTGGGGAGGGGGGGAATGAATAAATCCCTTGGCTGGTGTGTGTCGGTCTGTGTGTGCTCATGTGTGCACACGCGTGTGTGTGTTCACACGTGTGTGTGTGCAACACCCATCCCCCCCCCCCCCCTCCCCTGCAGCAGGAAGCACAGATGTGAGTGGGTAGCTCCCCATTTGGCAGGTCCCTATTTGGTAGGTCTCCTTTGGCTTCCCCCCCCCAACCCAGCATCATTTCACTCCTTCAAGGACAAGCTCCCCACACCCCCACACTCCAACGGGTCCCCCTCTCCCACCCCCACCGTCAGACCAGAGCTTGGGGTGGGGCAGGGCTGCTTCTCGGGTCCCGTGTGGGGGGAGCGGAGCGGGGTCTCGCCTTTGGTTCTGCGTGAGGGTGGAAGGGTGGATGGGAGGGATGGATGGGGGTCTGCACGCAGCCCCCTGCCCCGACGGAAGGGCGGTGGAAGGGCATCATCCGCGGCTGCGCTGCCCTCCGCGGTGCGCGGCTCCGGGGACCCGGCGGAGGGGCGGGGAAGGGCGGGGAGGGACCGGGCGGTCCCGGGGCTCGGCGAAGAGCAGCCTACCCCCTCCCTATTTCCCTACCGCCCCCCTCTCACTCCCCCCGGCCCTCCCTCCCTTCCCCTTCTTCCCTGCTCCCCGCCCCGGCATCCAGAGCCTCGGCAGAAGCCGCCGGGAGCCCGGGCGGGGATGCGGGAAGCGAAGAGCTGAGGACCCGGCTCCGCGCCGGGCGGAGCATCCCCCCCAATCCCCATCCCAAACATCCCCCATCTCTCTTTTTGACAGTCCCTTTGGATTTAGGATCTACCTTGGGAATTAATTTTTTGGTATCCTTTTGGGTTTTTTTGGGGGGGTTTGTTTTTTTTTTGGGGGGGGGGGGGATTTTTTTGGCGCACGTGGAGGATCGAGAGGATTTCCTAACATGATCTTGGCAAACGCCTTCTGCATCGTCCTCTTCGTCGGTGAGTGATCCCCGGGGAGGGGTGGAAAACCAGCAGGTAGGGTGGGCTCTTGTCGCCCGTGCCAAGCTGGGTGGCATGGCAGTGGTGGCATCTCCCCTCCCCTGGGCGAAAGGCACCGGCGCTGCCCTCCCGGGGGTCGCTCAGCATCAGGACACGGCTAGGGCAAGGCTTCAAAACTTGATTTTTTCTTCTTTTCAACTCAAAACCTGGGGGTTAGCGAGGGTGGAGGGGACGACACACACCACACACAAGCCCCATCCGCCCCCATCGGGGCAGCCCCCGCCCCGGGCTATCGCACTATCGCGATCCAAATGGAGCGGGCAGGGATCGAGTAGCAGCGTGCGACAGCAAACCCCTGCTCGGCTTCGATCTCTTCCCTTCTTCATCCCCTCCCTCCTTGTAAAGGGATTTGCATTTTGGAGCATATTTTACCCCTTTTATTATCCCCATTCCCCGCTCCCAGTGTCCCCCAGCACCTTCCAGTGTCCCCCAGCCGCTGCTAAGCCTCCCCCACCCCTTCAGTCCCGCCCCCCGTGCTTGGGAATGAAGAATCCGTTCGGAAAGTTGAGCTGGTGGCATGTGGGGGGGGGGGGGGGGGGGGGGATTTGCTGTCCCCTCCGCGACAGTTCGTGCGTGGGGCTTCAGCTGATGGAGCTCTGCCTCTGCTCAGCATTTCCAGGGCAGCCTCCTCCAGAGATTGGGAAAATTTTAAGGGGGAGAAGTCCGAGACCTTGGTGGGTTTGGGGTGAAAAGGAAACCCTCCCTCTCCTGCCAGGCTGGATGCAGGCAGGACCATGGCTTTGTCGGGTCCAATGCTGTCACCACAGCACCCCCCAACCCCATTTGGTGCGTGCGGGGTCCCCAGCACTGCAGCAGCCAGCAGCCAGCACCCAAAAAAACTGCTGAGCTCGCCTGGGCTGGAGGAACATCAGCCCAGACTCGGAGCACAGGGAGAAGGGACTGGGAGCTGCCCAGGGAGACTTGAAGGTTGGCAAAGCAAACATCCCCCCACCTCCAGAGCATCCCGTGGGGTGGGGCTGGGGGTGCAGGAGAGGGACCACCTTAGGTGGGGTGCTGGACACCCCAAAGAGGGCTCTGCTCACTGGATGGGATGGGGGTGAGGGGCTCCTCCTCTGCCCTGCTCCCTAGCACGATCCCCAGCCGGTGGTGGGAGGGGATGTGGTGCCAGTGGTGCCTCAGGTGCCTTTGTGGAGGGTGAGACACGGTACAGAGCACTGGGGGGGCTGAGCCCCGATTTGGGGATGCTCTTCTCCATGACCTCTCAGTGGCAGAGTGTGCTGGGGAGTGTCAGGACAGGGGGGGGATCAATCCTGGCTTCTGAGACAGGGAGAGCAAGGAGGGATGCTTGGGGGTGGGCAAAGTGGGGGACACCAGTCAGGAGAAGACATCTGGGCAGGGGGCAGGAAGGGCTATCCGTGCTGGCTGGGGGTGCAGCTGGCTGCTGGATGTCTCATGAGTGAGGTGCAGCAGGACAAGGACCTCCAGGGTGCCCCACCTCAGGCACCCAACCCCTGGTCCCTTTGCCCTTGCACGACACCCAGACCCTCTGCTCCTTTTCCTGGGTGCCCCAAAGGTTTTGTGGGTGCAGGGTGGGGAAGCAGGGTGGGGAGGCTGCATCTCCCCCCACTCCCACAGCCAGAGGAGCTGCAACACCCCAAGCAGTGATTGCAGGGAAGCTACACCCCAAGACTGAGCATTAGGGATGGGATGATGGAGTGGGGGACCTCATCCTGCTGCTTTCCAGAGCGGCCCCACCGTGGTTGTAGAGCCCAGAAGAGTGGGGCCAGGCGTGGTGGAAACCAAGAACTTCACATCTGGGTTCTGCTTTCTGCTGAGCCCCAAAAGCCTTTTGGGTTGGGAGGAAAGAGATCTCCTGGGCCAGGCTGCACGTTCCTGAGCAGCTTCATTTTGGAGCTGAGCGCTGAGGGTAAATATTTACCTTGAAAGCTGCCTGTGTCCAAAGGTCTCTGGCAGGACCAGTGGAAGGAAATGTGTCCTAGCAGCTAGAAAAGAGCCAACACAGACTGGTGGAGCTGGGGGAAAAAGCTGTGGGAGCAAGAGGGGAACGTGGGGCAGCAGCCTGCTGGCTGCTTCCGCATCTGCCTGCAAATCCTTGCTGTGCTCCGACACCCTGGAGCCTGCTGAGGGTTGGAATTCTCCGAGATGTTTTATTGACAGGAATTCAGTGAGGGTGGATCTGCCAGGAGGTTTCTTTTGGGTAGGGGAAAAAAAAAGAAAAAAAAAGAAAAATAGCCCTGTCTGCATGCAAATTCCTCACCTTTCCCTTCTGCATCCCAATTCCTCACCTTTCCCTTCTGCATCCCAATTCCTCACCGCGCACCTCTGTAAGGGGTTTTGTGGAGCTTTAGTCAGAGGTGGTAAGAGAACCCCAGGAAAAAATACTGACCAAGCAGTCAGTCTGGATTTTTTTCTGGGGGGGCTGAGATGTCCTGTGCAAGCTGTGAACCCCAGGGAAGGGCTTCCTCTGCCCTTCCTCCTCCAGCAGGAGGCTTTGTGCTGGCACTCCCGGCTCAGACGTGGAGCACGATGCTGCAGGCAGCCTCCTGGGGTTGCTGAGGGGACACAGAGCCTCCTGATCTCTCCAAAACCATGGAAGAAAGGTGGGAAAAGCCAGGAGGATGGGGCCAGCTCACCACCACTCATCCCTGCCAGCTTTCCAGTGGTTGGATTTACTGGAGGGCTTCCCATCACAGCACGAGTGAGCACCCACCCCAGCACTGGGCTGTGCCAGGAAGGTGCTGGGACCCCTCCTGAGGATGTTCCCTGTGGATCAGAATCTTTTGCATCAAGGGGAAGGTTGTCTTCCTTCCCTACCTGCCCATCAGCACCTCTGCTCCGTGCCTGGGAGGCCTGTGGAGCCAGTGTGGAGCCTGGAGCATGGCCAAAGGAGAGGCTTTGGATGGTGTTTTGGGAAGAGGCTTCATGGCATCAGCTGGAGAAGGCTCAGCTGGAGCTGGGACCTGGGCTCCCTCAGGAGCTGCACCAGAGGGATCTGCTGCTGAGCTGGATGAGGAGCAATGGCACTTGGTGGAGCTGTGGGATGGCTCTCCATGCCTGGGAAATGATTGTCCTAGAGCCAGCAATGCCTGCAGCAGGAGCAGGTTGTCCCAGCTCCTGCTCTGGATGCCTGGGGCTGGGGTTTCCCAGTGTGTCAAGGTGAAGAGCTGTCCCCTTTCCACTCAAAACACCAAGGCATTGCCCATCTCATAGTGAGGAGCTGCAATTTTTGCCCTGAGGAGCATCTGGGGACAGCCACCAGCAGCCCAGGAGTGTGCCTGCCCCACTCATGGACCCTGCCTGCCTCCCCTGTGTGGAATATAATCCTGCAAGGCCAAAGAAGGCCTTCCCAAGGGACATCTGCCACCCCAAACTGGATCTAACGTGGGTCTGGAGGCTCTGCACCTGCTCCTGGCTACCTCCAGACCTCTCCAAGCCCAAGGGTGTTTGTTTGGGGGCATCAGCTGAAGACCAGGAGGATGGGAGCTGCCCCTTGGCCTGCCCATGGCCACTGGAGATGTTTCCACCCCGGGCTTCTGCCTGTCCTGCTCATCCACCCCCATCCCAGGGTCCTGTCCAAGCCTCAAGCACCTCCTGTGCCCCAGGAGGAGCATGTCCTGACTGGCTGAGCTGGGCAGAGGCATGCAAGGCCACCTGCAGGGGAGGGAGGGAGGGATGGATGGATGGATGAATGGATGGATGTGTGGATGAATGGATAGGTAGATGGATGGATGGGTGGATGGATGGATGGATGGATGAGTGGATGGATGAGTGGATGGATGAGTGGATGGATGGATGGATGAATGGATGGATGGATGGATGGATGGATGGATGGATGGATGGATGGATGGATGGATGGATGAGTGGATGGATGGATGGATGGATGGATGTATGGATGAGTGGATGGATGAGTGGATGGATGGATGGATTGGTGGATGGATGGATGGATGGATGGATGTGTGGATGAATGGATAGGTAGATGGATGGATGGATGGATGGATGGATGGATGGATTGGTGGATGGATGGATGGATGGATGGATGGATGGATGGATGGATGGATGAGTGGATGGATGGGTGGATGGATGGATGGATGGATGGATGGATGGATGGATGAGTGGATGGATGGGTGGATGGATGGATGGATGGATGGATGGATGGATGAGTGGATGGATGGATGGGTGGATGAATGGATGGATGGATGGATGGATGGATGATGGATGGATGGTGGATGGATGGATGGATGGATGGATGGATGGATGGATGGATGGATGGAGTGGATGGATGGATGATGGATGGATGGATGGATGGATGGATGGATGGATGGATGGATGGATGGATGGATGGATGGATGGATGGATGGATGGATGGATGGATGGATGGATGGATGGATGGATGAGTGGATGGATGAGTGGATGGATGGGTGGATGGATGGATGGATGGATGGATGGTGGATGGATTGGTGGATGGATGGATGGATGCCCACCTCAGGGTGGTGAGCACTGGACAAGCTCTGCCTGCCTGCTGCTGTCTGCGTGGTGGAGCTGATGCTGGGGCTGAGACCCTCCCCCTCTTCAGCCTGGGAGCTTCATGAGGGTCCTGGAGGGTGTGGGGGTGACACGGGTGGCCCTTGTCACATGCCTGTAGGTGTCACTGTCCCCCTGCCATAGCCAGCTGAATGGCCAGGGGTTGGAAAGGGGCTGGGAGCTGGAGGTGGAGGTTTGTGATGCCCATGGGAGGTGGCAGCGAGGGGAAGCTGCTGGCCAGGGGCACAGGGCAGCAGCTGCTGTGGCTGTGGCATGAAGTTTGAGGTCCCTCAGCCAAGGGTGCCCAGCAGGTCTCATGGTGCCCATCTTTGCTTGCCCTGGCAGATGGGGGAGGGGGTCAGGAATGGCAGAGTCCTGCCCACTGGGCAGGCATTGGGGGGCAGCAGCCATGCCAGTGCTGCCTGTCCCTCTTCCCCACACAGCCACGAGGGGCTGGGGCAGGGGCTGTGCCTGGGGTTGGCTGGGCAAGGATCTGGTTTCAGAAAGCAAAAGGAAAGGAGAAAAGGACAGAAACAGCAGGAGAGGAGCTGAGGGTGGCACAGGGAGTGCTTGGAGCTGCTTGCCAAGGCAGGGTCGAAGGAGTTGGGTGATTGCTGTGCAAGGAGCAGGGGGAGCTGGAGGGTTGCCACCCTCAAGGGGTGGCTAGAATGGAGCCATGCAGGAGGCCAGCCCTGAGGGGGAGAGTTTGCAGCGAGCTGCAGCCGACTTGTGACCCTGCCAAGCCCAGAGTGCTCCAAACCCCATGAGTCAGATGCCCTAAAAAGGGTGAGCAGGCAAAGAAAAACCAAACAGCAACGAGCCAGGGAGTTTGGAGGAGCTTTCTGCTTCCCTGGACTCTGGAGAGGTCATGCATGGAGGTTCATGTCCCCAGGCAGCAGGGCTGGGACAGGCTGGGGTTGTTTATTTGCTGGGTTTAACAAGAAACAGAGAGTCTCATGGTGCTCCAGGAGCTGAAGTGTTGGCTTAATCCTTCATCCACCCCACTCCTTGGGGTTGCTGCCTGTGCCCTGAGCATTTTCCCCTCTCCTCAGGGCCCAAGGAAGAGCATGGCCCAGCTTGGTGAGGTGGGCAGGGCTGTGCATGGCCACCTTGCTCCTCTGGCTACCCCCCACAGCTGGATTTTGCTGTACTTGGCAGCTCCTGGTGGGGTTATGGCTGAGGACACATCTTGGCTTGGTTTAGATAGGATGGAAGGATGTTCTCCCTCTCTGGAGCAGCCCAAAGGTGGCTTTAAGGATAAAGATGAGTTGAGGATCATGACTGGAGACACAGCTGGGCTTGGTTTAGGCATGATGGAAGGATGTTCTCCCTCTCTGGAGCAGCCCAAAGGTGGCTTTAAAGCCAGGGAGCAGTTGAGGACCATGTCTGGAGACACAGCTGGGCTTGGTTTAGACATGATGGAAGGATGTTCTCCCTCTCTGGAGCAGCCCAAAGCTGGTTTTAAGGCCAGGGACCAGTTGAGGACCATGACTGGAGACATATCCTGGCTTGGCTTAGGTGTGACAGAAGGATGTTCTCCCTCTAGAGTAGCCCAGAGGTGGTTTTAAGGCCAGGGACCAGCTGAGGACCACGTCTGGAGACACAGCTAGGCTTGGTTTAGGCATGATGGAAGGATGTTCTCCCTCTCTGAGGGCCAGAGATGAGTTGAGGACCACACCTGGGGCCCAGGCTGCTGTGTGATTGCCCTTTGGAATGGGCTGCCCAGGGAGGGGGTGAGGTCCCTGAAGGTGTTTAAGAAAGGACTGGAGGAGGCACTTAGTGCCATGGGCTGGTTGATTGGTTAGGGTTGGGTGATCTGTTGGACTTGATGATCTTGGAGGTGACTTCCAACCTGGTTGATTCAGTTAGTGTCTTCCAGAGCAAAGAAGCCAAAAGAGAGAGAGAGAGAGAGAGGTAGAGAGAGAGAGAGATTGTTTCCCAAACTAATTGTTGTGGTAGATATCTCCCCAACTGGATTGTTTAGAACAATTGATTTGGCTTTCTTACACCCAGTGCTGATCTATTGACCTTTCACTACTTTTCTATTCAAGATCTGTGGAAAATTTTCAAGGCACAGCCTAAAACTCCCACACTGGGGGGGGAAGGCAATGCCAGAGGTTTTTCCCCCACCTTGCTTAGCTTCCCTCTCCTCTCTTTCTCTGCCCTTCCTCTCTTCCCCTTTCCCCTCACCAATTAGATTGTTTAGAACTATCGTTAATTTGCCTTTTTTTACACCCACTGCTGATCTATTGACCTTTCACTACTTTTCTATCCAAGATCTGTAGGAAATTTCCAAGGCACAGCCTAAACCTCCCACACTGGGCAGGGGGGAGACGATGCCGGAGGTCACTCAACCTCCCTCACCTCTCTTTCTGCTCTTCCTCTTGCCCTTCTCCTCTTCCCTTTTCCCCTCACCAACTAGATTGTTCTGAACTATCATTAATTTGCCTTTTTTTACACCCAGTGTTGATCTATTGATTTCACTACTTTTCTATCCAAGATCTGTAGAAAATTTCCAAGGCACAGCCTAAACCTCCCACATTGGGTGGTGGAGAGGCAATGCCGGAGGTCACTTAACCTCCCTCACCTCTCTCTCTCTGCTCTTCCTCTCTCTTCTCCTTGCCCTTCCTCTCTTCCCCTTACCCCTCACCAATTAGATTGCTTAGAACTATCGTTAATCTGCCTTTTTTTACA
The DNA here is from genome assembly GCF_027791375.1 of Indicator indicator. Taxonomy (NCBI): domain Eukaryota; kingdom Metazoa; phylum Chordata; class Aves; order Piciformes; family Indicatoridae; genus Indicator; species Indicator indicator. The sequence goes on from NC_072047.1 coordinate 692,341, forward strand.
CCCACTGCTGATCTATTGACCTTTCACTACTTTTCTAGCCAAGATCTGTAGGAAATTTCCAAGGCACAGCCTAAACCTCCCACACTGGGCGGGGGGGGAGACGATGCCGGAGGCCGCTCAGCCTCCCTCACCTCTCTCTCTCTCTCTCTCTCTGCTCTTCCTCTTGCCCTTCCTCTCTTCCCTTTCCCCCTCACCCAGATGAGATCCTCCACTCCCTGGCTGGGCCCCCATCCCCGGGGGGGCAGGACCCCCACGGGTGGCGAGGGGCCGTGGACTGCGTGCGAGCCAACGAGCTGTGCGCCGCCGAGCCCGGCTGCAGCTCCCGGTACCGCACACTGCGCCAGTGCCTGGCTGGCAGGGACAGGAACACCATGCTGGCCAACAAGGAGTGCCAGGCAGCCCTGGAGGTGCTGCAGGAGAGTCCCCTCTACGACTGCCGCTGCAAGAGGGGGATGAAGAAGGAGCTGCAGTGCCTGCAGATCTACTGGAGCATACACCTGGGGCTGACCGAAGGTAGGCGGCGAAGGCTCTGCCGGCTTGCAATGGGGGTGGGAGGTGAGGAGGAGAGAGGGAGGGGGGAGGGCTGAATGGTCTTGGGCCCACCTGGAGCTTGGGGAGCTCTGAGGGCAGCTGGGTTGCTTTAGGAAGTGTGGGCTGAGCAGTGCCCATGGAGTTTGGGATCTCACCTGGAGCTTGGGATCCCACCTGGAGCTTGGGGAGCTCTGAGTGTACCTGGGTGCTTTAGGAAGTGTGGGCTGAGCAGTGCCCTTCAGCTTGGGATCCCACCTGGCACTTGGGAAGCTCTGAGGGCAGCTGGGTGCATTAGGAAGTGTGGGCTGAGCAGTGCCCTGGAGCTTGGGATCTCACCTGGAGCTTGGGAAGCTCTGAGTGTACCTGGGTGCATTAGGAAATGTGAGCTGAGCAGTGCCCATGGAGCTTGGAATCCCACCTGGAGCTTGGGAAGCTCTGAGGGCAGCTGGGTGCTTTAGGAAATGTGGGCTGAGCAGTGCCCTGGAGCTTGGGATCTCACCTGGAGCTTGGGATCTCACCTGGAGCTTGGGAAGCTCTGAGGGCAGCTGGGTGCTTTAGGAAATGTGGGCTGAGCAGTGCCCTGGAGCTTGGGATCACACCTGGAGTGTGGGATTCCACCTGGAGCTTGGGAAGCTCTGAGTGCACCTGGGTGCATTAGGAATTGTGGGCTGAGCAGTGCCCTTCAGTTTGGGATCTCACCTGGAGCTTGGGAAGCTCTGAGGGCCTCTGGGTGCTTTAGGAAATGTGGGCTGAGCAGTGCCCTGGAACTTGGGATCCCACCTGGAACTCGGGATCCCACTTGGGCACAGCTTTGCCCCAGTTCCATCTGTGGGGACCCCTTGGGGGTGCTGAGCACCTTGTTGCCCCCTCAGCCCTTGCTCTGGTGGGGTTTGTGAGCTGGGGAGCAGCAGGGAGGGCTTGCAGGGCTCTTGCCTTGCAGAGGTGAGGCACCAGAGCCTGCTGCAGCTGCAGCCTGCTGAAGGAGTAAATCAGAGGCTGGAGCACTGCAGGTAATTGAAATTGGATTTTACTGGCCTGGGGGCTGCTTTGCTCATTGAAGGCAGGATTATCTACTGCCTGCAGGCAGGGGAAGGCAGAGAGTTTACCCCCCTCCCCTCCCCTGCCCCTTGGCCCTCTGCTCCCATCCCTGTCCCTCATCCCCCTGCTCCCCACCCTGCCCCTTTGCCCCTCTTGCAAGGGCATCACCAGCACTGGGGCTGCCCCAAGGGCTGCTGTGGCTGGTCCAGGGCTGCAAAGAGAGATGATACTGGGCTCAGAGGAAGGAATTGGCTGTGAGGAGCTCAGATGGGGCTGCTGCTAGAGCTGGTGAGGTTTGCTTCGTTGTCTTGTGGGCTCTGCCTCCTCCTGCCAGCCCTGCACAGCTCTGCCAGTGCCCAGACTGGAGAGGGGCATCAGTTGAGGAGAGGAAATGCCTTGAATGGGCTCAGGACTGCCTCTGCTCATGGCAGCTCTTCAGTTCAGCTTCAGCTTGTGCAAAACCACCTGCCCCAGAGCCCCTGAGCTGTGGCATCCTCCTCACAAGGGCCCATGCCCACCATGGCAGTGGGCCTTGGGCCACCCCTGGCACTAAGTGTGTTGGCAGCTTGGCTCTGCTTCCTCCAATGGTTTCATAGAGTCACTGAATGGTTTGGGTTGGAAGGGACCTTAAAGCTCATCCAGTTCCCACCCCCCGCTGCCATGGGCAGGGACACCTCCCACCAGCCCAGGTTGCTCAAGGCTTTGAATGAACACTTCCAGGCTTGGATTCTCCAGAACTTCTCTGGGCAACCTGTTTCAGTGCCTCACCACCCTCCTGGGTTCCTCTGCTGTTTCCTTACCCCAGCTGAAAGCCTCCTTTAGCAGCTGGATGGAGACTCCATCCCTGGCAGCCCTGTTCCTGCGGAGGGCACAGGTCTCTGACCTCCCTCCTGCACTGGGATTGGGGCCAGGGGAGATGCTGGTGGTGCTGGGAAGGCTTTGCTGGCAGTGGTGAGGATATGGGGAGCTGCACTTGAGCTTGCAGCCCACCCCTGGGAGAAATTGTCTTCAAATCCAGGTCAGCACAGGGCTAGCAAAGCCACGGAGCAGCCCAGAGCAGGAATTGCTGCTTAATTGTTCTCTCCCCCTCATTAGCAGCCTTCATTCAGCTGTTTCAGAGGCCTTGGCAAACGTGAATGAAGGATGCTTGAGGAGTACTCCAGGACCTGTACCTGGAGGAGGTGGGAAGAGAATGATTATGCCGAGTCTGAAGGAGGAAGCAGAAGCTTTGGGGAAGCTCCAGCAGCTCCCAGCTTTAATGTGCATCACCCAGGGAGTGTGAAACTGAGGAGGAGCCCAAGGCAGACCCTGAGCTGGTGATTTGGTTTGGGTTTTTTTGGTTGTTTTTGTTGGTGAGGATGCTGCTTGGTGCCCATCCCATCCAGCCCCTCAGCTGCAGGAACAAACCTATCCCTGTCATTAAGGAGGTGCTGCTTTCCCTCCCACCTCCTTCCCAGAGGTTAATTGCATCTCAGTGAGCTCAAGAAAAAAGTCCACTGCCCTTTTTAATGCTGGGTAATTTTCCTGGCAAGCAGCAGGATTCGGAGAGGATTTAATTATTTATTGCAGCAGCAAAACGAGAGCCTGGGAGGTCCTCAAGTGCTTCCTCAAGGCACTCTCACCAAGGTGCTGTTTGTCATCAGGAATCCTGGCCAGAGAGGTGGGGGAAAGAGGGGGAGGGGGTTGGTCTGGAGCAGGAGAAGTTCACAGCCTGCCCAAAGTCTGCTTCCATCCCCAGGGTGAGCCACAGCAGCAGGAGATGCCTTTGGTCCCACCCACGTCACCTCCCTGAGGGATGCGGTGTGTGGGGCACAGCAAAAGGGCTCTGAGGATGAGGAAGGGGCTGGAAGATCTCTGGGGTGAGGAGAGGCTGAGGGACTTGAGGCTTTTTAGCCTGCAGGGGGGATCTGCTCAATGCTGCTCAATGCTTCAAGGGTGGGGGGCAGGAGGCTGGGGCCAGGCTTCGCTCAGCAGTGTCCAGGGACGGGACAAGGGGCAGTGGGCACAAAGCTGACCACAGGAGGCTCCATCTGAGCAGGAGGAGGAACTTCTTCATTTTGAGGGTGGTAAAGCCTTGAAGCAGGCTGCCCAGGGAGGTGGTGAAGTCTCCTTCTCTGGAGTCATTCCAAACCCTTCTGGACACCACTCTGTGCAACCTGCCCTGGGTGCTCCTCCTCTGGCTCCTCTCCAGAGGTCCCTTCTGACCCCTACCCCTCTGGGATTCTGTGATGGGCTGAAAGCCCACAACAGCTGGAGACATCCCACTGGACTCTCCCAAGCTGGCCACCCAGCTCTGCCCTCCCAGGTTTCCAAGGAATGATGCTGAGGAGCTGCTGGGCTGAGGAGCAAAGCCTTCCACATGGCTCCTCACCTCTTAAGGAGCTTGTTTGCAGCACAGCCTTTCAAGTGGCTCCTGGGGGATAAATGCTGCCTGGGAAGGACATGGAGTGGGCTGAGGGCTGCTGGCCTCCATCTTGAGGACAACCCAGGCTCACCCCCAGTGAGGGCACCCAGTGTGGGCAAGGATCCTGCCAAAAGGGCTGCCAGGCATAGTGGAGATCGATGCCCTGGGCTGCTGGGCAGCCTCTGACTGAGTTTGTTTTGCTGTTTGCCTTCCTTTTTTTTTTTTCCCTTTCCCCCAAGTCCAGCCATTGATTTTTATTTTGATAGGTAAATTATTGTGCTGGGTTTCTGTTTTGTTTCTTCCTGTGGCTGCTGGGGTTTGGGGAGAGCATTTCCTCCCCTGAGAGGTCACGAGGAATCAGCCTTTTCTGGTGGTACAGCAGCACAAACACCTGCAGTGATGGGAGACCAGGGGGTTTGCTCCCAGCCTGGGGACTGTGCTCACATTCCCTCTGGGAAGTTTGGACTGGGATGGGTGAGCCTCTGGAGCAGCAGCAGGAGCAGTGGTGGGAATGGTCAGCCAGTGAGCTGCTCAGCCTGGAGAAGGGAAGTCTCCAGGGAGACTTCAGAGCAGCCTTTCAGTACCTGAAGGGGCCCCAGGAGAGCTGGGGAGGGACTTGTGACAAGGGCTGGGAGTGATAGGATGAGAGGAATGGATTGGAGCTTGAGGAGGGCAGATTGAGGCTGGAGATGAGGAAGAAATTCTTTGCAGTGAGGGCGGTGAGAGACTGGAGCAGGTTGCCCAGGAAGGCTGTGGATGTCCCCTCCCTGGAGGTGTTCAGGACCAGGCTGGATGAGGCCTTGAGCAAGCTGGGCTGGTGGGAGGTCTCCCTGCCCATGGCAGGGCATTGGAACTGGCTGAGCTTTGAGGTCCCTTCCAGCCCAACCCATTCTGTGATTCTGTGGTGCTGTGATGCTCAAAAGATGAAGGTCTGTATCCCCCCCCAGCACAGTATTTCCATTTCCCCCAAGGGCATCAGCAAAATTTCTTTGCAGTGAGGTTTATTTGCTTCAGGTTTGCTGCAAGAACACCAAAACAATTCCGTGGTGAGGCCAGAGCCCAACCCCTGCAGCCTGCAGCTGCCTCAGGCTCTGCAGGCACCAAACACTGACTTCTAAACCCAAAATCCCCTCAGCTCCTGAGCTCAGCTTGAACACAGCTGCTGCCAGACTCCACTCACAGAGGCTTAGAATCAAGAAGGTTGGGAAATCATCCAACCCAAGCAGCAACCCAACCCCACCATGGCCACCAAACCCTGGCCCCAAGGGCCATGACCACAGGGTTCTTGAACCCCTCCAGGGCTGGGGACTCCACCACCTCCCTGGGAAGCCTGTGCCAATCCCTGACCACTCTTGCAGCCAAGAAATTGTTCCTCATATCCACCCTAAACTCCTCTGGGGTAACTTGAAGCCCTTTCCTCTTGTTCCTTGGGAGAAGAGCCCAACCCCCAGCTGGCTCCAACCTCCTTTCAGGGAGCTGCAGAGAGCCAGAAGCTCTCCCCTCAACCTCCTTTTCTCCACACTAAATGCTCAACCCAACCACAAACTCCCCGAGAGGGAAGAATTAAGGCTGCTTTGCTCCAAAACTGAGCTCATTTTTGGGTTGCCAGGCAGTGATTTAAATGCTTTGCTTTGGTTTGGTTTGGTTGGGGTTTTCCTTCCCTCACTCCTCATCGCCACACTTGTTGAGGGGGGGGAGGGGGAGTGCCAGTGCCTGGCTGGAGCCTTGCTGAGGGCTGAGGTAAATCTCTGTGGGTTGGGGGTGGTTTTTTGGGGGTATTTTTCTCTTCCTTTTTCTTTCCTCCCACTCTAGGAGAAGAGTTTTATGAAGCCTCCCCCTACGAGCCGGTCACCTCTCGTCTCTCTGATATATTCAGACTGGCTTCAATTTTCTCAGGTAATAAAAAGCAACATTCTGCTGCTGCTGCTGCTCCTGCTGCTCCTGCTGCTGCTTGGTTTTTCTCTTGCCTGCCAATGTGGCCCTGCTGCTACTGAGCTGCCTGGAGAGGCAAACCTGCAGCTCCTCTCCTTCCTCCGTGGCTCGGTCCTCCAGCTCCTCTTGGCACTCTCCTGCCTGACTCTCCTCCCATCTCCCTACAGCTGATGCCACAAGTTGGCCAAGATCCCTTGGGATTGCTTGAACCTGATGGGCTGCTGGGGTTTGAGGTACTTTGGGACAGATCTTTTCTGCTCCAGATCATTCCAGAAGGGTTAGAGCTTGTTAGGAGCCCTGGGTGAGGTGGGAGGTGGCTGGGAGCCCCTGCCCAGCAGCGTTGGCAGAGCCACAGGCAGCAGCTTCTTCCCCCAGGCTCTGATTGAGGTTTTTGATGCACTTTGGGACAGATCCTCTCTGCTCCAGATCATTCCAGGAGGATTAGAGGTTGTTGGGAGCCCTGGGTGAGGTGGGAGGTGGCTGGGAGCCCCTGCCCAGCAGTGTTGGCAGAGCCACAGGCAGCAGCTTCTTCCCCCAGGCTCTGATTGAGGTTTTTGATGCACTTTGGGACAGATTCTCTCTGCTCCAGATCTCTCCAGGAGGATTAGAACTTGTTAGGAACTTCTCCCCAGGCTCTGATTGAGGTTTTGAGGTTTTTTTTTTACCCTTTGCACTCAGCTGCCTCCAAGCTCAAGCTTATGGCAGGTAGCTGAAGCAGGCTGGAGCAATCCCCTTGCTGATGTCCCCTCCTGCAGCCAAGTGCCACCACGTAGGGCACAGCCTGGGCTCTGGGGAGGGCTGCAGACCCTCTGTGGGGGGCCAGCCCCTCCTGCTGCCCATCCATCACTTGGTATAAAGCATTGTTTTTGTCTTCTGGAAGACTTGAGGAGGCTGAAGGAGGATGAGTCCTGCTTGCTGTCCCCTCCCCAGGACAACCAAGCTCCAGCTGAGCTCTGGGATGGTGCTGGGAGCAGGATGCTGAGCCTTTTGGAGCACCTCTCAGCCTCCACATCCTCCTCTCAAGAAGCCAAACTCCCTCACCATCCTCAGGACCTTTTTTTTTTTGCCATCTTATTTCCATGACAACCTTCCCTGCTGCCACCCCCCCACCCCCCACCCCCCCCTTTTCCAAATTAGGTCAGCAGCTCCTTGCCTTCTCCTGCCTCCTTCTCCTCTTAATCCTTTTCCCCAAAACCCACCCACAGCCGTTTTGGGGCTCCCCAAACCTCATTGGGGTACACAAAGCACCTCAGAGGCCTCACAACGATGCTGTGCCCCCTCCCTGGGCTGTGCAGCTTGATCCTGACCCCCTCAGACCACCTGGGGACACCTCAGATGCTGTGTCCCCCACCCTGGGCTGTGGAGTTTTATCCTAACCCTCCTCAGATGACTTGGGGACACCTCAGATGCTGTGTCCCCTCCCTGGGCTGTGCAGCTTGATCCTGATCCCCCTCAGACCACTTGGGGACACCTCAGATGCTGTGTCCCCTCCCTGGGCTGTGCAGCTTGATCCTGACCCCCTCAGACCACCTGGGGACACCTCACATGCTGTGTCTCCCAACCCTGGGCTGTGGAGTTTTATCCTAACCCTCCTCAGATGACTTGGGGACACCTCACATGCTGTGCCCCCTCCCTGGGCTGTGCAGTTTTATCCTGACCTCCTCAGATGACCTGGGGACACCTCAGATGCTGTGTCCCCACCCTGGGCTGTGCAGCTTGATCCTGATCCCCCTCAGACCACTTGGGGACACCTCAGATGCTGTGTCCCCCAACCCTGGGCTGTGCAGCTTGATCCTGATCCCCCTCAGATCACTTGGGGACACCTCAGATGCTGTGTCCCCTCCCTGGGTTGCACAGCTTTGCCCTGACTCCCCCCCAGCTGACCTAGGGACACCTCAGAGGAGGGCTGTGATGCTGCCACCTCCCCTTGCTGTCGTTTTAGCTCCTGAAGGGAGTCTGCCAGGCTCCCTGCAGGGAGGGTTAGCACTGGTTGGGGATGACAATGCCACCCCCTCCTGTCTCCCACACTCCTTTTTGGATTTCCATTAGCATCAAGGAAGTGTTTAAGCTGCTGGGAAGTCTGCAAAGCAAAGTGCCTGGAGTGGGGGATTGAATGCTCCTGGGTTGATTTATTCACACAAGCAAAGCAGGAGGAGCAGAGACCTTGCCTGGCAAACTCAGGCTTGGGGGAAGGGGGAGAAGAGGCACAGAATGGTGGAGGTGGGAAGGGACCTCCAGAGATCATCCATTCCAACCCCCCCTGCCAGAGCAGAGTCACCCAGGGCAGGCCACACAGGATCACATCCAGGGGGGGGCTGGAAGCTCTCCACACAAAGAGACTCCAAAACCTCTCTGGGAAGCCTGCTCCAGGCCTCCAGCACCCTCACAGGAAAGAAATTGGTTCCTGTTGCACTCCAGAGGTGTGCTGTAGCCATCAGGGTGGCCTCTGTGCTTCTTCCACCCTTTCTCCATCCCTCTCGTGCAAGGCTGGAGCTTATGGATGGTAGGAGGAATCCTCCTCCCTGCTCCTCGTGGAGCCCTGTTTGGGATCAGGCCAGGAAGCAAGGAGGTGCAGACAAGTCCTTGGGGGCTTCAGACCCTCCCTTGTGCATCCCAAAGCTGGGATGTGGGTTGAGTTTGCATGGGATGGCACCAGGGTGGGCTTCCAGCTTTGCATTTTAACTGGGACCCCAGTGCCAGGCTGGCAGCTCCCAGCTTCCCACCCAGCTGCGGAAGGTTGTGGGAAAATCAGGTCCCCTTCTGCAGAGGACACCCCAAGCTCCTCCAGCCCAACCCCCAGCCCACCACCACCAGCCCCAGGCTGTGTTTCTGCTCACATGGGCAGCAGCACCCAAGAAGTGGGTGGGCACCAGAGCCCTGCAGCCAGCAGGCAGTGCTGCCTCCCTCATCAATCCTCCTCTTCCTCTGCACCGTGCACCAAGAGGCCAAGGCAGAGAGGGCAGCTGGTGGCAGAGGGTCTCCAGGCTCTGTCCTCTTGGCCTCTGTTTCCTTCCTCCCTCATGAATGTTTCATGCTGGTGCTTTGTTAATGAGCTCCCCAGACCTTGGAGCTGTCAGGAGTCAGCTCCGTTAAAATGCAGCCAGGTCCCTGCAGGTCTCAGGCAGGGCAGGAGAGGCTCAGGAGGCTCAGGAGCAGCCCTCAATATCAATCCAGGCTGGAGGGGGAGGAGATGGAGAGCAGCCCTGCAGAGAAGGACTTGGAGGTGCTGCTGGGCATGAGGCAGTGATGGACACTGGCAGCCCCGAAGGCAAACTCTGTCCTGGGCTGTGTGGCCAGCAGGGCAAGAGAGAGAGGATCCTGCTCCTCTCCTCTGCTCTAGTCAGACCTCACCTGGAGAGCTGTGTCCTCCTCTGGGGTCCCCAACACAAGCAGGGCATGGATGTGATGGAGCTGTCCAGAGGAGGCCACAAAGATGATCAGAGGCCTGGAGGACCTCTGCTGTGGGGATAGGCTTGGGAGAGTTGGGGCTGTTCAGGCTGGGGAAGCTCCAAGGGGACCTTAGAGCTGCATTTCAACATCTGAAAGGGACCTACAGGAGGGCTGGGGAGGGACTGTTCAGAAGGGCTTGGAGTGGTAGGACGTGGGGCAACGGCTTGAAACTGGAGCAGGGGAGATTTAGGTTGGACATGAAGAGGACGTTGTGCACCATGAGGGTGAGGAGACACCAGAATAGGCTGTCCAGGGAGGTGGTTGAGGCTCCATCCCTGGAAACATTCAAGGTCAGGCTTGATGAGCAACCTGATTTAGCTGGAGATGTCCCTGCTGACTGCAGGGGAGTTGGCCAAGATGACCTTTGAAGGTCCCTTCCAACCCTGCTCATGAGCAGAGTCTGTTAGAGACTCCTCCTCCTGCCCTGGCAGGAGCTGGGAGCCAATGAAGGAAACCATGGAGGGGGAGGGAGGGTTTAGAACTTCAGGATGAGCTGGTTGGTGCAGTCAGGTGGCTTCTAAAATAGCACCTGGGCTGCCAAGGGTGATCCAGCACTCTGACAAACACCAGGGAAAGGAGAACTCAGCCTGGGGCTCATGTGGTGCTGGTTTGGCTTCCTCCATCTTCTCCCTCCCTCTTTCTTTGCTGCTGGTTGGGACTCCTGCAGTGCCTGAAGGCTCTGGCTGGTGCCCAGCTCCAGTGGTAGCTTTGTCCTTCTTGTCCCTGCTCAGCCCAGTTGAGTAGGGCTGGTTGAGGATGACTTGGTGGTGGAGAAGCCCAGGAGAGGACCTGGGGCCAGGGGAGGCCCTGTGGAGCTGGGCAGATTGTTCAGCTTGGGAGCAGGCTGAATAATTAATAATTATTCTTTGAATAATTGACAAGAGGAAGAAAAAATCTTGCAAATTCATGCCATGAATTATGCACTGAGGGCTGCTTGACCAGGGCCCCTCTCAGTTAACCCCTTCTGTGCTGGAGGAGGGCCTCCAAATCCGACAGGAAGAGGGAGATGAAGAGCAGGGCAACCACAGCAGGGCATCCAGCCCCCTCCCCATGGCCAGCAGGGCTGTGCCAGAGATGCCAGGGGGGAGAGCAATGCCAGTCCCCTTCCCTGTGGCATCTCCCCAGCTTGAGGGCATCTCAACCCCACAGCATGGCAAGGGATTGGAACTAGATGGTCTTCAATGTTCCTTCCAAACCATTCTATATCTCTGTGAACTTCCCCCAGGTTGAGGGCATCTCAACCCCACAGCATGGCAAGGAGTTGGAACTCGATGATCTTGAAGGTCCCTTCCAACCCCCAAACCATTCTCTGCCCCAGGGGAGGCTTAGGGTGGAGATTAGAAAAAAAAAAAATCTTCACTGCCAGAGTGGTCAGGGACTGGCACAGGATGTCCAGGGAGGTAGTGGAGTCCCCATCCCTGGAGAGGTTCAAGAAATGTGTGGCCATGGCACTGTGGGGGCATGGGGGGGTTGGGCTGATGGTTGGACTTGATGATCTTGGAGGTCTTTTCCAACTTTAATGATCCTATGATACTGTGATCCTGTGATCCTGTGATCCTGTGATTCTATGGTCCCATGGTCCCATGATCTTGTGATTCTGTGATCACATGATCCTATGATCCCATGGTCCCATGAGCCTATGATCCTGTGATCCTATGATTCCATGACCCTGTGATCCTGTGATCCTATGATCTATGATGCCATGATCCTATGATCTTGTGGTCCTATGATCCCTTGATCCTACGATCCTATGATCTTATGATCCCATGACTCTATGATCCCATGATTCCATGACTCTATGATCCCATGATTCTATGACTCTATGATCCCATGATCCTATGATCCCATGATCCCATGACTCTATGATCCCATGATTCTATGACTCTATGATCCCACGATCCTATGATCCCATGACTCTATGATCCCATGATTCTGTGACTCTATGATCCCATCATCCTCAGATCCTCCCTCACCTCTCCCATGCTTCCAGCCTCTCCCCCAGCTCAACGCCCCTTCCCCATCTCCCCCTCCCCTCCACCTCTCTCACCTCCTTCTCCCTCTCCCTCTGCGGGCAGGAATGGAGCCGGCCGCCACCTCCAAGAGCAACCACTGCCTGGACGCGGCCAAAGCCTGCAACCTGAACGACAACTGCAAGCGGCTGCGCTCCGGCTACATCTCCACCTGCAGCCGGGAGCTGTCCCCCGGCGAGCACTGCAGCCGCCGCAAGTGCCACAAAGCCCTGCGGCAGTTCTTCGACCGAGTGCCCAGCGAGTACACCTACCGCCTGCTCTTCTGCTCCTGCAGGGACCAGGCCTGCGCCGAGCGCAGGAGGCAAACCATCGTCCCCTCCTGCTCCTACGAGGACAAGGAGAAGCCCAACTGCTTGGACCTGCGCAGCACCTGCAGGGCAGATCACCTCTGCCGGTAAGGGAGGCGCGGGGCTCACCCCCCGGCCCCGGGCTGCTCCCGGCGCTTGGCGGCGCTGGAAGGGGGGGACCTGGAGGGGGTGTGGCCGGGTTTGGGATGGTGTCGTCTTGTGGGACCCTGTTCTGGGTTTGTTGGCTGCTCCCTCATGATATGGGGCTTCAGAGTGTGGCTGCTGGGGGTTGTGGCTGGGTTTGGGATGGTCTCTTGTTGTGGGACCCTGTTCTGAGTTTGTTGGCCCCTTCCTCATCATGTGAGACTTAAAGGAATGGCTGCTGGGGGTTCTGGCTGGGTTTGGGATGGTCTCTTGTTGTGGGACCCTATTCTGAGTTTGTTGGCTGCATCCTCATGATGTGAGACTTAAAGGAATGGCTGCTGGGGGTTCTGTCTGGGTTTGGGATGGTCTCTTGTTATGGGACCCTGTTCTGAGTTTGTTGGCTGCATCCTCATGATGTGAGACTTCAGAGTGTGGCTGCTGGGGGTTGTGGCTGGGTTTGGGATGGTCTCTTGTTATGGGACCCTGTTCTGAGTTTGTTGGCTGCTCCCTCATGATATGGGGCTTCAGGGTATGGCTGCTGGGGGTTCTGTCTGGGTTTGGGATGGTCTCTTGTTATGGGACCCTGTTCTGAGTTTGTTGGCTGCTCCCTCATGATATGGGGCTTCAGGGTATGGCTGCTGGGGCTTGTGGCTGGGTTTGGGATGGTCTCTTGTTGTGGGACCCTATTCTGAGTTTGTTGGCTGCTCCCTCATGATGTGAGACTTCAGAGTGTGGCTGCTGGGGGTTGTGGCTGGGTTTGGGATGGTCTCTCGTTGTAGGACCCTGTTCTGAGTTTGTTGGCTGCATCCTCATGATGTGAGACTTCAGAGTGTGGCTGCTGGGGCTTGTGGCTGGGTTTGGGATGGTCTCTTGTTGTGGGACCCTATTCTGAGTTTGTTGGCTGCATCCTCATGATGTGAGACTTCAGAGTGTGGCTGCTGGGGGTTGTGGCTGGGTTTGGGATGGTCTCTTGTTGTGGGACCCTGTTCTGAGTTTGTTGGCTGCTCCCTCATGATATGGGGCTTCAGGGTATGGCTGCTGGGGGTTCTGTCTGGGTTTGGGATGGTCTCTTGTTATGGGACCCTGTTCTGAGTTTGTTGGCTGCTCCCTCATGATATGGGGCTTCAGGGTATGGCTGCTGGGGCTTGTGGCTGGGTTTGGGATGGTCTCTTGTTGTGGGACCCTGTTCTGAGTTTGTTGGCTGCATCCTCATGATGTGAGACTTCAGAGTGTGGCTGCTGGGGGTTGTGGCTGGGTTTGGGATGGTCTCTTGTTGTGGGACCCTGTTCTGAGTTTGTTGGCTGCTCCCTCATGATATGGGGCTTCAGGGTATGGCTGCTGGGGCTTGTGGCTGGGTTTGGGATGGTCTCTTGTTGTGGGACCCTATTCTGAGTTTGTTGGCTGCTCCCTCATGATGTGAGACTTCAGAGTGTGGCTGCTGGGGGTTGTGGCTGGGTTTGAGATGGTCTCTCATTGTAGGACCCTGTTCTGAGTTTGTTGCCTGTTTCTTCAGGACATAGGACTTTGGGGTTTGGCTGCTGGGGGTTGTGGCCAGGTTTGGGATGGATTCTTGTTGTGGGACCCTGTTCTGAGTTTGTTGGCTGCATCTTCATGATATGGGGCTTCAGAGTGTGGCTGCTGGGGGTTGTGGTCAGGTTTGGGATGGTCTCTCGTTGTAGGACCCTGTTCTGAGTTTGTTGCCTGTTTCTTCAGGACATAGGACTTTGGGGTTTGGCTGCTGGGGGTTGTGGTCAGGTTTGGGATGGTCTCTTGTTGTGGAACCCTGTTCAGAGTTTGTTGCCTGCTTCTTCAGGACATAGGACTTTGGGGTTTGGCTGCTGAGGGTTGTGGTCAGGTTTGGGATGGTCTCTTGTTGTGGAACCCTGTTCAGAGTTTGTTGCCTGCTTCTTCAGGACATAGGACTTTGGGGTTTGGCTGCTGGGGGTTGTGGCTGGGTTTGGAATGGTCTCCCCTTGCACAATCCTATTTCAAGTCTATTGACTTGGGACTTCAGGCCATGGCTGCCCAGAAAGGTGATGGATTCTCCATCTCTGGAGACACTCCAAACCCACCTGGATGTTTCCCTGTGTGGCCTTCTCTAGTTGGCCCTGCCTTGGCAGAGGGATAGGACAAGATGGTATCCAGGGGTCCCTTCTGACCCCCTACCATGTTGTGATTCTGTGAAACTTCATGGCTGGTGAAATCTGCTGTGTTCCCTGTGGCAAAAGGAGCAAAGCTGAGCTTCTGCTGTTATGAAACTCATTATTCACACACCAAAACCAACCCCCTCCTGTCACCCTCCAGAGGCTGGCTCAGCCTCATAAAGAACACGTTTGCTCGGAGGAGGAGGAGGAGGGTCTTTATGCCATCAAGGTGATGAAGTTCCCCAGAGCTTGATGGTGAAATAAATAAATAAGAGAGAGCTTCAAGCTTTCCTCTGGCTGCCAGCAGTGGGTTGGAGATGGAGGGAATGTGGCTCTTTATCAAAAAGCAATACAAGGAGGCAAGGTCCATGAATAAAAGATACCAGGGGGCTGTGCCGAGTGGCAGCCCAAGGAGTGTTTGCACCTCTCCATCATCAGAGCCAGAGCTCCTGCAGACACTCAGTGCTGTGGATGCATCACAGGATCACAGCTTTGTTTGGCTTGGAAAGGACCTCCAAGATCATCCAGTCCAGCCAGCAACCCAGCACCACCATGGCCACCAAACCCTGGCCCCAAGTGCCATGGCCTCCGGGGGTGGGGACTCCACCACCTCCCTGGGCAGCCTGTGCCAACCCCTGACCACTCTTGCAGCAAAGAAATTTTCCCTAATCTCCAACTTCAATCTCCCCTGGCACAATTTCAGGCCATTTCCATCTTGTTCTCCCTTTTCTCCCCTGATACCAGGGAGAAGAGCCCAACCCCCACCTGGCTCCAGCCTCCTTTCAGGGAGTTGTAGAGAGCCAGAAGGTCTCCCCTCAGCCTCCTCTTCCCCAGACTCCCTTTCAGGGAGTTGTAGAGAGCCAGAAGGTCTCCCCTCAGCCTCCTCTTCCCCAGACTCCCTTTCAGGGAGTTGTAGAGAACCAGAAGGTCTCCCCTCAACCTCCTCTTCCCCAGACTTCCTTTCATGGAGTGTAGAGAGACAGAAGGTCTCCTCTCAACCTCCTCTTCTCCAGACTAAACAATCCCAAGTCTCTCAGCCACTCATGGAAGGGAGTAACCTGCACTGGCAGCATAATTTTGGTGGTGGAGGGGCACACTGGAGAGGCCATGGAGCTGCCAAGTGTTAATTAAAAGCCTTTTGCTGCAGGAGTGAAATTCCACCATGAAGAGGTGAAGACAGACTGAGAGAGTTGGGGCTGCTCAGTATGGAGAAGAGAAGGCTCTGAGGAGACCTTCTTGTGGCCTTGCAGGATCTGAAGGGGGCTCCAAGAAAGCTGGGGAGGGACTTTTTAGGCTATCAGGGAGTGATAGGACTGGGGGGAATGGAATAAAGCTGGAAGTGGGGAGATTCAGGCTGGACATGAGGAAGAAGTTCTTCCCCATGAGAGTGGTGAGAGCCTGGAATGGGTTGTGCAGGGAGGTGGTTGAAGCCCCATCCCTGGAGGTGTTTAAGGCCAGGCTGGATGAGGTGGGGGCTGCCCCATCCCTGGCACCATTGCAGGTCAGGATGTTTAGGACTCTGAGCAACCTTCTCTGGAAGAGCTTTGAAGCCAAATGAGTCTGAGAGTCTTTGAACCCCTCCTGTGCCTCTGCTGGGCTCTGCCATGGGACCTCCCATCTCTGTGTTCCTCAGGAACTGCTGCTCACCCTCCTGATCTGTGGGCAGGACTGGCAAGGCACTGAACTCTGAAGCAGATCATGGAGCTGCTTCCCAAGGCAGAGGTGGCAGGAGCTGAGCTGATGCTCCTGCATGGGCTCAGAGCCTAATTAAGCCTCCTGGCTGAACGCCTAATGAATGGTGAAGGCTTCTCTAATGGGAAAGGACTTCACAGGGAGGTTTTTGCTGCCATCTCAGCATGAGTAGTGCTGAGCTGAGTGCTGGGAGCTGCCCCTCACCCCGGGGTGCAGGACACAACCCACCCTGAGGTCATCACCCTGAGGTCATGTTGCTCTGGCAGGGGGGAGTTGGACTTGATGGTCTTGGAAGGTCCCTTCCAGCCCCTAACATCCTATGAGTCTATGATCCTAAAAGAAGAGATGTTGAGGGCAACCAGATGAATGGTCCAGCATGGAGGTGGAGTCCTCCTGGAAGTTCCCAGAGCTTTCTTCTGCTGCTGCTTTCCAGCTTCTCAGGGCTGTGGTTAACTAGAGGTTGAGCAGCTGCTGGTCCCATCACTGGTGCAAAAGCTGGGGTGATCAGAGAATCCCTAAGGTTGGAAAAGATCTCTAAGATCAAGTCCAAGAGTCAAAGATCAAAGCCAGCAGCTCTTGCATCCTGCCCAAGAACAGTTCTGCAGGTGGCTGCTTCCTGGATGCTTTGCCCTGGGGTATATTAACCAACATCTTGGCATGGAGCAGGGTCTGGATGACCTGAGGGTCTCCATGGTTGGAGGAAGCTGGTGCTGTGCAGCATCTCCATTCTGCAGTGCTCTGCTGAGGGCACAAAAGGGAGAGGATAAAGCCCTCAAGCTGCTGTGCTCCCCTGCATGGCCTCAGCTCCTGGCAAGGAGGAGCACTCAGTCTGTACCATAGACTGTACCCCAGCCTGGGGGGCACTGGGAGGGACCTCTGGAGATCAGCCAGTCCAAGATCCCTGCCAGAGCAGGATCACCTGGATCAGGAACACATCCAGGTGGGGTTTGGAGCTCCAGCAGGATCACCTGGATCAGGAACACATCCAGGTGGAGTTTGGAGCTCCAGCAGGATCACCTGGATCAGGTCACACAGGAACACATCCAGGTGGAGTTTGGAGCTCCAGCAGGATCACCTGGATCAGGAACACATCCAGGTGGGGTTGGAGCTCCAGCAGGATCACCTGGATCAGGAATACATCCAGGTGGGGTTGGAGCTCCAGCAGGATCACCTGGATCAGGAATACATCCAGGTGGGGTTTGGAGCTCCAGTAGGATCCCCTGGATCAGGAATACATCCAGGTGGAGTTTGGAGCTCCAGCAGGATCCCCTGGATCAGGTCACACAGGAACACATCCAGGTGGAGTTTGGAGCTCCAGCAGGATCACCTGGATCAGGAACACATCCAGGTGGGGTTGGAGCTCCAGCAGGATCACCTGGATCAGGAATACATCCAGGTGGGGCTGGAGCTCCAGCAGGATCACCTGGATCAGGAATACATCCAGGTGGGGTTGGAGCTCCAGCAGGATCACCTGGATCAGGAACACATCCAGGTGGAGTTTGGAGCTCCAGCAGGATCACCTGGATCAGGAACACATCCAGGTGGGGTTTGGAGCTCCAGCAGGATCACCTGGATCAGGAACACATCCAGGTGGGGTTTGGAGCTCCAGCAGGATCACCTGGATCAGGTCACACAGCAACACATCCAGGTGGGGTTTGGAAGCTCTGCAGTGCA
Organism: Indicator indicator; assembly: GCF_027791375.1. Classification (NCBI taxonomy): domain Eukaryota; kingdom Metazoa; phylum Chordata; class Aves; order Piciformes; family Indicatoridae; genus Indicator; species Indicator indicator. The sequence goes on from NC_072047.1 coordinate 709,667, forward strand.
GGAGACTCCACAACCTCTCTGGGCAGCCTGCTCCAGGCCTCCAGCACCCTCACACCAAACAACTTTCTCCTCATGTTCAGAAGGATCCTCCTGGGTTCCAGTTTGTGTCCATCTCCCCTTGTGCTGTCCCTGGGCACCCCTGACAAGAGTCTGGTCCCAGCTTCTTGCCCCCACCCTTTAGCTCTTGCTGAGCTTTTTTCTCCCCTTCTTTCACCTCCTTTTTATTTCCTCCTTCTTTCCCCCCTTTCCTTCTCTCTTTCTCTCTTTCCCCACACAGGACCTCTCTTTTGGGCCTGAAATCCTACCTTTTGCCCTGGAAACAATCCCAACACCCTTGACCCTGCTGCAGATCCCTGCTGAGCTACCCCAACCCCCTTTGCCCAGCTCTCCCAGCGCCACTCCACCTACCTCAGCTTGCCTGCAATTTGGGCACCTTTTCATCCCAGGAAGCTTTTTCCTACCTCGATGGAGGAGCCTGACAAAGTCCCTGAGCTTTTGTGTCTGATTGCAAGGGACAGGTTTTAGCTCCCAGAACATCAAAACCTCAGCTAAGGGGAAAGGGAAGGGAAGGGGAGAGGACACACACACACACAGAGAGAGAGAAAAAAAAAAAGAGCTGATTTCAGCAGCTGCAGTTTGCTGTATTTTTCATCTTGCATCAGCAAGTCAGGAACACAAATAATCTGGTCTTACATGCTTCAGTGAGGCTGGTGCTGCTGAAGAATTGCCCAGCCTCCACTGGCTGCAGCTCCTCAGCATCCCCAACCAGGCTGATGCTTTATTTCCCTCAGTTTTCTCCCCCTCGGTTTGTAACTGGGGAAAAAAAAAAACCAACAAAACAACAAAAACAACAAAGCGACAACAAAAGAAGCCCCCAATAACAACAACAAAACCAGCAAAAAAACCCCAACAAAACAAAAAAAACAAAAACAAAAAAACCATACCACAACAACAAAGCCAACAAAACAAGAAAACAACCACAAAAAACCAACAAACAAACAAACAAAAAAACCCCAACAACAACAAAACCATCAAAAAACCCAACAAAAAAAAAAGCAACAGAAGAAACCACCACCACCACGACAAAACCAACAAAAAACCCTAACAAAAAAAACAACAAAACAACAAAAAATCCCCCCAGCAACAAAACCCAGAAAAAACCCGAAAAAACAACGAAAAACGTCCAACAACAACAAAACCAACAAAAAAAACCCCCACAAAACAACAACAAAAGAAACCACTACCACCACAACAAAAGAACAACAAAACCCCCAACAAAACAACAACCAAAAAAAACCCCACCACCAACACCACCACCAACAAAAAAACCCCACAAAAAGCCTGACAAAAAACCAACAAAACAACCAAAAAAACTCCAACAACAAAACCCACAGAAAAAAACCCAACAAAAAAACTCCACAACAAAACCAACAAAAAACCCCCAACAAACCAACAAAACAACAACCAAAAAACCCCAACACCAACAAAACCAACAAAAAAACCCAACAACAACAAAACCAACAAAAAAACCCCCAACAAACCAACAAAGCAACAACCAAAAACCCCCAACAACAAAACCAACAACCCCCGCCCAAAAAAAAACCGAAAAAACCCCAAAACAACCAAAAAACCTCCAACTACAAAACCCACAAAAACCCACAAGAAAACAACAACAAAACAGCAACAAAACCCACCAACAACAAACCAGCAAAAAACCCCCAATAAACCCCCCAAAAAACAATAAAAGAAACCACAAAACCTATAAAAAACCCACAAAACCCAACAAAACAACAACAAAAAAAACCCAACAACAAAACCAACGAAAAAAAAAACCCAACAAAACAACAACAAAAAAACCCCAACAACAAAACCAATGAAAAAAAAACCCCAACAAAACAATAACAAAAAAAACCCCAACAACAAAACCAACAAAACAACAACAAAAAAACCCCAACAACAAAACCAACAAAAAAAAAACAACAAAACAACAACAAAAAACCCCCAACAACAAAACCAACGAAAAAAAAAAACCAACAAAACAACAACAAAAAAACCCCAACAACAAAACCAACAAAAAAAAAAAACAACAAAACAACAACAAAAAAACCCCAACAACAAAACCAACAAAAAAAAAAACAACAAAACAACAACAAAAAAACCCAAAACAAAAAACAACAAAAAAAAAAACAACAAAACAACAACAAAAAAACCACAACAACAAAACCAACAAAAAAAAAAAACAAAAAACAACAACAAAAAAACAAACAACAAAACAACAAAAAAAAAACCAAACAAAACAACAAAAAAAAAAACCCCAACAACAAAACCAACAAAAAAAAAAACCAACAAAACAACAACAAAAAAACCACAACAACAAAAAACAAAAAAAAAACAACAACAAAAAAACAAAAAAACCAAAACAAAACAACAAAAAAAAAACAACAAAAAAACAACAAAAAAACCAACAAAAAAACCAACGAAAAAAAAAACCAACAAAACAACAACAAAAAAACCCCAACAACAAAACCAACGAAAAAAAAACCCAACAAAACAACAACAAAAAAACCCCAACAACAAAACAACAAAAAAAAAAAAAACAAAAAAAAAAAAAAAAAAACCAACAACAAAACCAACAAAAAAAAACAACAAAACAAAAACAAAAAAAAACCAACAACAAAAACAACAAAAAAAAAAACAAACAAAACAACAAACAAAAAAACCCAACAACAAAACAACAAAAAAAAAAACCAACAAAAACAACAACAAAACAAACAAAAAACCACAAAAAAAACACAACAAAACAACAACAAAAAACCACAACAACAAAACCAAAAAAAACAACAACCCACAACAAAACCAACAAAACCACAAACAAAACACAACAAAAAACCACAACAACAAAAAACCAAAAAAAAACCCAAAAAAAACAACACAAAAAACCAACACCACAAACAAAAACAAAAAAAAAAATCCCCAACAACAAAACCAACAAAACCCAACCAAAACCCAACAAAACAAGAACAACAACAAAAAAACCACCACCCCAACAACAAAACCAACAAAAAAAAAAAACAACAAAAAAGATCAACAAAACAACAACAAAAGACCCCCAACAACAACAACAACAACCAACAACGAGGCTGGATCCTGCCCAGCTCCTTGCAGGATGTGTGGGTGTGGAATTTTGGGAGGTGGTTTAGTGGTGGTGATGGTTTTGGGAGCTGATGGCTTTGGGGTTGATGGTTGGAAGAGACTCAAAGGTCTCTCTCTCCCAGCTGCAACAGTTCTGTGATCCTGTGAGCCCTGAGGGCAGTGCTGGGCTGCACCCCAGCAGGGCAAAATCCTCCTCACCTCTGAGTTAGGGCTGAGGTGTTGGAGAGTTGGGCAGAGTGGATCCTCCTGAAGTTCAAGCAGGGCAGGTGTAGAATCCTGCAGCCAGGGTGGTATCACCTCCTGCAGCACTGCAGGTGGGGGCTGGCCTGCTGGGAAGCAGCTCCAAGGAGAAGGAGCTGGGGGTGCTGAGGGGGCAACAAGTTCCCTGTGAGTCAGCAGTGTGCCCTCATGCACTGGAGGCCAGTGGTGTCCTGGGGGCATGAAGAAGAGTGTGGTCAGCAGGGCAAGGGAGGTTCTGCTCCGTCTCTTCTCTCCTCTGCTCAGGTCACACCTGGAGTCCTGGAGTTCTGGGTTCCCCACTTCAACAAAGGGAAGTGCTGGGGAGAGTCCAGAGGAGGCTGGGAAGCTGCTGAGGGGCCTGGAGCAGCTCTGGGAGGAGCAAAGGCTGAGAGCCCTGGGGCTGAGAGCCTGCAGAAGAGCAGCCCCAGAGGGGAGCTGAGCAATGCTCAGCAAGAGCTAAAGGAGCTGTGGGGGGCAAGAGGCTGGGGCCAGACTCTGCTCACTGGTGCCCAGGGACAGCACAAGGGGCACAAAGTAGAACCCAGGAGGTTCCATGAGGAGAAAGTTGTTTGTTGTGAGGGTGCTGGAGGCCTGGAGCAGGCTGCCCAGAGAGGTTGTGGAGTGTCCTTGTGTGGAGAGCTTCCAACCCCCCCTGGGCACTGTGCTCCTGGGCAAGCTGCTGTGGGTGCCCTGCTGGAGCAGGGGGCTTGGACTGGAGGAGCTCCAGAGGTCCTTTCCCAACTCCACCATCCTGGGATTCTCTGGTGATTCAGGAGTGATACCCTGGGGAGGTGAAACCTTGCTCGATCCACTCCAGGATCCCCAAGGGATGCTTGGCTGGAGGGAGAGGGTTGTGTGTGGGAGGGAAGGAACAGCTCCAGGCTGTGGTATTGATTGAGCAGTTGGGGTCTGTTTTAAAGCCACTGCCTTGGTCTTCACAAACCTTTTGTTGAGCACAGAGAGAATGCCACAGATAATGGATGTTTCCTTGATAAACAGCAGAGCAGCAGCTCAACTTTCTCATTACCCTGTGTAATGAGAGCTGCTCAGAAGTGTGGCTCAGCTGTGCGTGGAGCTGGGCTAGAAGGAAGGAGGAGGAGGAGGAGGAAGGGGAAAAATGTTCCTGGATTGAAGCTCTGGGAGCTGGCTGAGAGGAGCAGTGCCTGAGATTGGATAGGGACAGGGCATGGCTGAGGGGTCCCAGGGTGGGTGATTGGATCAGGGATGGGTAAGCAAAGGAAGCCTCCAAATCTTCTAGGCTCATGGAATGGTTTTGGCTGGAAAAGACTTTTCAGATCATGGAGTTCAACTGCTAGCCCAGCACTGAGCCATGGCCCTCAGCACCACATCTCCACAGCTTGCAGACCCCTCCAGGGATGGGGTTTCAACCACCCCCTGGGCAGCCTGGGCCAGGCTTTGAGAACCCTTTCAGGGAAGAAGTTTCTGCTAATGTCCAATCTCAGCCTCCCCTGGGGCAACTTGAGGCCATGTCCTCTCCTCCTGTCACTTGTTCCTTTTGTCCTTTGCTGAACCCACCCCAGCTCCTCAATGTCCCTCTTGGAGTGAGGGGCCCAAAAGTGAACCAAGTACTGAACCTAGTCCAGGGGGACAATCCCTGCCCTGCTCCTGCTGGCCACACTCTGGCTGAAGCAAGCCAGGCTGCTGGGTTTTGCCTTCTTGGCCAAATCCAGCCATCAGCCAGCAGGGATTGGCTGCTTTGCCTTCCCAGGATTGTTGAGACAGAGGGGGAGGATCAGTGGAGCAGCAGCCTTTGGGTACCCCTGCCTGGGGACTCTGCAGGCAGCAGTCTGTAGAATCCTAGAATCACAGAATGGGTTGGGTTGGAAGGGACCTCAAAGCTCATCCAGTTCCAACCCCCTGCCACGGGCAGGGACACCTCCCACCAGCCCAGCTTGCTCAAGGTCTCATCCAGCCTGGCCTTGAGCACCTCCAGGGAGGGGACATCCACAGCCTCCCTGGGCAACCTGTTCCAAGGTCTCCCCACCCTCACTGGCAAGAATTTCTTCCTCACCTCCAGCCTCCATCTCCCCTCTTCCATCTCAAATCCATTCCCTCTCACCCTGACACTCCAAGCCCTTACCAAAAGTCCCTCCCCAGCTTCCTTGGAGCCTCCTTTCAGGTACTGGAAAGCAGCTTGAAGGGCCAGGCTCAGCTCTGGGGCCACCTTGCTGAGGGCTAAGCATGTTCTTAACAGAATAATAAGTCAATTCTCCCTGAATAATTAACGAGAGGAGCCTTCATAAGTATTGACTTAATGTGACAGCAAGTCCATACTGACTCAGGCTTTGCTTATGTAAACACAATCTCCTGTTCAGCTTAGTTAGCAGTTCAATGAAATAGAACAGTCCTTCAATTAAAATCAAATGATGCATGCCTTTAATTCTTCCCTTCCTGGGTAATGAGAAGGTTTAAGAACAAGGAAGAGGATAAAAAAAAAACCACACGCACACAAAAAAAAAAAAAAAAAAAAAAAGCAAACCCAAACCAACCCTCTTCCTCCTCCTCTTTCCCCCCCTTCCCCCTCTCTCCCAACTGCTTTTATCTCTGAGGAATCCAAATGCCACGTCCTGAAAATACAGAAGGGGAAACTGCACTTCATTAACAGCTCCCAGCTTAGCACTTGGGGCTGGGGGTTGTTTGTCCTCTTGGTTTCTTCACCCCCAACCTCACCTCTTACCACTTTAGCTCTGCTGGAGCTCTGTGTCCAGTTCTGGAGCCTCTGTTCCAAGAAGGATCTGGAGGTGCAGGAAGGTGTCCAGGGAAGGGCCATGAGGATGAGCAGAGGGCTGGAGCTGCTCTGCTCTGAGGACAGCCTGAGAGAGTTGGGGTTGTGCAGGCTGGAGAAGAGAAGGCTCCCAGGAGACCTTCTGGTGGCCTTCCAGGATCTGAAGGGGGCTCCAAGAAAGCTGGGGAGGGACTTTTGAGGGTGTCAGGGAGTGATAGGACTGGGGGGGGAAATGGAGCAAAACTGGAAGTGGGAAGGTTCAGATTGGATGTTAGGAAGAAATTCTTCCCCAGGAGGGTGGTGAGAGACTGGCACAGGTTGCCCAGGGAGGTGGTGGAAGCCTCATCCCTGTTTGCAGCCAGGCTGGAGGTGGCTGTGAGCAACCTGCTGTGGTGTGAGGTGTCCCTGCCCATGGCAGGGGGGTTGGGACTGGCTGAGCCTTGAGCTCCCTTCCAACCCTGACAATTCTCTGATTCTGTGATCTACTCCAAGCTCCCTGCCACGAGCACACCCTTCCCCCACTCCTCACTACCCTTTGCTAGAAGGTCATCCAGAAAAATCAACTTAGGCTCCATCTTCCCTCTCATTTCTATAGCTGAGCCTCATCCCTGTGGCTCCTGGCAGCTTTGTTTGGAGTTTGAAGCCATTTTTTTGCTTTTTTTCCCCCCTTAATCTCAGCATTTCCAGCTTTCCAAACCATTCATCCCCAGCAGGATGAGCAGGCAGAGCAAATGTTGGGAGGAGGCTGCCCAGCAAGCCCGTGGGTTTTTGATGTCTTGCTGAGTTTTTCTTGCTTGTTGTCTCAGCTTCTTGAACATCCTCTGCTCTGTGGGAGGGTTGGAAGAGGGGGAGGGGGAGGGCAGATGCATGTTTCCAAGCTGCTTCTTGATGCTTCTGTCTATTAAAGCCTTTTTTTAAATTTAATTTCTTTTCCCTTGGTCCCTGTAAATTGCCTGTGAAGAGGAATCTCCACAGCTTGGAGATCTTCTGCCTGGAATAGTCAGAAGCCTGAGGCCATTTGCTTTGATTTGGGGCAGGGGGAGTTGTTGTTTAGTGCCAGGCTTGGACTTCTCATCTGTCCTTGTGAGCAAGAAGGCCACCAGGCTGCTTGATCCTGCTCTGGCAGGGGGAGGTTGGACTTGAAGATCTCCAGAGGTCCCTTCCAACCCCTAACATCCTCTGAGCCTGGCATGGAGCAGCAATTGTGTGGCCAGAAGGAGCAGGGATTGTGCCCCTGGACTGGGCACTGCTGAAGTCACACCTTGAGTGCTGGGTTCAGTTTTGGGCTCCTCACTGCCAGAAGGACACTGAGAGGCTGGAGCAGGTCCAGAGAAGGACAAGGAAGCTGGGGAAGGGTCTGGAGAACAGGGCTGGGGAGGAGCAGCTGAAGGACCTGGAAGTGTTCAGCCTGGAGGAAAGGAGACTAAGGGGAGACCTTCTGGCTCTCTACAGCTCCCTGCAAGGAGCCTGGAGTGAGGTGGGGAATGGTCTTTGCTCTTCAGTGATAGGAGAATAGGAAATGGCCTCAAGTTGCCCCAGGGGAGTTTTAGGTTGGACATTAGAGGAAACTTCTTGACTGAAAGGGTTCTGGAAGCCTGGCCCAGGCTGCCCAGGGAGGTGGCTGAATCCTCATCCCTGGAGGTGTTTCAAAGCCTCTGAGATGTGGTGCTGAGGGCCATGGCTTAGCCCCAGCCTTGACAGAGTGAGAGAAAGGTTGGACTGGATGATCTTCAGGGTCTTTTCCAACCCAAACATTTCCATCATCCCCTGGTTCCCTGCCTCCTTCCTCCTCCCCTCAGCAGGAGATCCCAACTCCAGCCTCTGACAGGATTTCTCCTCTCCCCAGATGAGAGGTGCAGTCCTGCCAGAGCTGTGGCAAGTTCATCACTGAGCACCAGGCAGATTTGTCACGTTGCTCCCTGGGGCTCTGCTCCTGGCATGTAGCATCCTCTGAGGCAAATGTTCTTCTTTTCATGATACACGACAAGGCAGCTGGTAAATCCTTCCCAAATATCCAAGCCAGATGTCACTCTTTCCGTTGTATACAATGAGTTTGCAGAGATTCCAGCCAGGAATAAACCTCTGCTGGTTGGGAGCCAGCCCATAACATCTCAGATTTCTGCTTTTTAAGTGCCCAGGCAATAAAGAGGAAAGAAAAAAAAAAAAAAAAAAGGAAAGAAAGAGAGAAAGAAAGAAAGAGAGAAAGTAAGAAAGAAAGAAAGAGGAAAGAAGGAAGGAAGGAAGGAAGGAAGGAAGGAAGGAAGGAAGGAAGGAAGGAAGGAAGGAAGGAAGGAAGGAAGGAAGGAAGGAAGGAAGGAAGGAAGGAAGGAAGGACGGAAGGAAGGAAGGAAGGAAGGAAGGAAGGAAGGAAGGAAGGAAGGAAGGAAGGAAGGAAGGAAGGAAGGAAGGAAGGAAGGAAGGAAGGAAGGAAGGAAGGAAGGAAGGAAAGAGGAAAGGAAGGAAGGAAGGAAGGAAGGAAGGAAGGAAGGAAGGAAGGAAGGAATGAAGGAAGGAAGGAAGGAAGGAAGGAAGGAAGGAAGGAAGGAAGGAAGGAAGGAAGGAAGGAAGGAAGGAAGGAAGGAAGGAAGGAAGGAAGGAAGGAAGGAAGGAAGGAAGGAAGGAAGGAAAGAGGAAAGGAAGGAAGGAAGGAAGGAAGGAAGGAAGGAAGGAAGGAAGGAAGGAAGGAAGGAAGGAAGGAAGGAAGGAAGGAAGGAAGGAAGGAAGGAAGGAAGGAAGGAAGGAAAGAGGAAAGGAAGGAAGGAAGGAAGGAAGGAAGGAAGGAAGGAAGGAAGGAAGGAAGGAAGGAAGGAAGGAAGGAAGGAAGGAAGGAAGGAAGGAAGGAAGGAAGGAAGGAAGGAAGGAAGGAAGGAAGGAAAGAGGAAAGGAAGGAAGAAAGGAAGGAAGGAAGAAAGAAAGAAAGAAAGAAAGAAAGAAAGAAAGAAAGAAAGAAAGAAAGAAAGAAAGAAAGAAAGAAAGAAAGAAAGAAAGAAAGAAAGAAAGAAAGAAAGAAAGAAAGAAGAAAGAAAGAAAGAAAGAAAGAAAGAAAGAAAGAAAGAAAGAAAGAAAGAAAGAAAGAAAGAAAGAAAGAAAGAAAGAAAGAAAGAAAGAAAGAAAGAAAGAAAGAAAGAAGAAAGAAAGAAAGAAAGAAAGAAAGAAAGAAGAAAGAAAGAAAAAAGAAAGAAGGAAAAAAAAGGAAAAAAGAAAAAAGAGGCAGCCAAGGCAGGAGGATTCACTGCCAAATCACTGGCTGGCAGCTTGAGGGAGCAGGTGGAGCTGGGCAGTCTCTGCCTTCCAAAAGCCAGACCTGAGCTGGGCAGAGCTGGGCTGACAGCTGGGTGAAAGTCAGACCTGAGCTGGGCAGAGCTAGGCTGGCAGCTGAGTAAATTCAGACCTGAACCTGGTCTCCCTCACAGCCTCTTCCTCTCCAGCTGACCCTCCAGGTCCCTCAGCTGCTCCTCCAAGATCTGCTTCTTCTAACTCCCAACCTGACTCCCCTCTAGTGCAACCTGAGGCCCTTCCCTCTCCTCCTGTCCCTTGTGGACCTTCCTCCAAAGAGTATTTGTGTGTGAAAAGAGCTGAACTGAGGCTTTTCTCCCCTGCAACATCCACCCTGAGCTCTTCCTTCTGCTCCCACCTTACAAATGGGGAGCAAACCCCCTTGACCTGTGAGGTGGGACCCCCCTCATCTCCCCTTTTTCACCTGGTCCTGGGGAATTTTTCCTTCCCAGCAGGCTAAATCCCACTGGAGGAAAAGAAACCTGGACCTGGTGAAAAGAACTTCCTCCTGGGATGGGTGAGTTTTGTTTCCAGGAAGAAGGAGGGGAAGAAAGTTGGTTGCATGCCTCAGCCCTGCCTCAGAGGAGCTGCAGAATCCTGGCATCAATGCTTCAGCCCAAACCCATCCTGCTCCACCACTCTGTGGAGCAGCCACCTCACAGCCTCCTCCTTGCTTCTCTCCCTGAGGTGCTGCCAGTTGTGTTGTTGCTATTTATCAGCACCTGAGGTCCAGGAGAGCAGCAGCAGTGCCCAGGGGTCCTGTCTCCTCCTTAGGAGTGCTTCAGTAACCCAGCTGAAGAGGTTGACCTTGCCCTGGAAATTTGCAGCCTGTTGGGAGGCTGGAAGTGGGTCAGGCTGCTGGTGGGAGTGGGAAACTCCTCCAGTTTGTGGTGCTGGCAGGCTGTAGCAGGCAGGATGTGAGTGTGACCTGCACAGCCAGCTGTGGGCAGCAGGGAGAAGAAGGTACCAAGGGCAGGGGTGGCTTTTGCCTCATCCCTGGCTTGAGCTTGCAGGAGGGTGATGCTGGAGGACAAAGAAAGCCTCAGAAGAATCACAGAATCATGGTGGGGGTTGGAAGGGAGCTCTGGAGATCATCCAGTCCAAGCCCCCTGCTCCAGCAGGGCACCCACAGCAGCTTGCCCAGGAGCACAATGCCCAGGGGGGGTTGGAAGCTCTCCACACAAGGACACTCCACAACCTCTCTGGGCAGCCTGCTCCAGCCCTCCAGCACCCTCACAGCCAACAAATTTCTCCTCCTCTTCAGATGGAACCTCCTGGGTGTCACTTTGTGCCCCTTGCCCCCTGTCCTGTCCCTGGGCACCAGTGAGCAGAGTCTGGCCCCAGCCTCTTGCCCCCCACAGCTCCTTTAGATCTTGCTGAGCATTGCTCAGCTCCCCTCTGGGGCTGCTCTTCTGCAGGCTCTCAGCCCCAGGGCTCTCAGCCTTTGCTCCTCCCAGAGCTGCTCCAGGCCCCTCAGCAGCTTCCCAGCCTCCTCTGGACTCTCTCCAGCAGTTCCCTGTCCCTCTTGAACTGGGGAGCCCAGAACTGGACCCAGGACTCCAGATGAAGTCTCATCAAAGTAGAGGGGGAGGAGACCCTCCCTTGCCCTGCTGGCCACACTCTTCTTCATGCCCCCAGAGGACCTTTTCTGGCCATGAGTGCACATTGCTGAGCAAGAAGCTCAGCATCTCCACAGAAGATGCTCAGATTGGTGGTTGTGAAGCCCCAAGACCTGGAAAGAGTCCCAGTCATGGCTGGCTGGAAAGAGCAGAAGGTCTGCAGGAAGCCACTGCATTCCTGCTTGGAGCATCCAGTGCTCTGGTCCAGCTCCAAGCAGCTGTGCTCTATGATGTTCTTTTCCCAGGATGTGGTCCATGCAAGTGCAGTTGGGCTCTGGCTGTGGGCTCAGCAGCAACATTTCTGCTTCTCCTCAGTGCTGGATGTGGTTTGGTGGCACTTTCACCCCACCCCACCCCATCCCATCCCATCCCATCCCATCCCATCCCATCCCATCCCATCCCATCCCATCCCATCCCATCCCATCCCATCCCATCCCATCCCAATCCTTAGTGGAGGGCTGGAAAGTGTCAGCTGGATGTCGGAGCTAACACTGCAGATCCCTCCTGCTGCCTTCCATCTCCTCTTCATTTGTTCCATTGAACTCCATCAAACCCTTCTGCAAACTCGTCACTCCCATTTAGACACACACACACACACACACACACACACACACACAGAGGAAGCTGTAAAATAAGAGAGTTTGTCCTCTCCATTTTCATCACTCCTGATGGCTTCAGGCAGGTAGTGCCAGATGATTCAATCGCTGCTTGGACAAAGATGACATTTAATTAAGAAGGAAGGAAGAGAAGGAAGCCAAAAGAAATAATGTATGCCTGCTGCTCTCACTCTGGAGAGGGCAGAGAAGGCAACAGACAAGGAGCTGAGCTGCCCAGAGAGGTTGTGGAGCCTCTTTCTCTGGAGGAGTCTCCTTCTCTGGAGGAGTCTCCTTCTCTGGAGGAGTCTCCTCTGCAGAGTTTCCATTGTGCTCCCAGGCAAGCTGCTGTGGGTGCCCTGATGGAGCAGGGGCTGAGCTCCAGAGCTCCCTTCCCAACCTTCTGTGACTCTGTGAGGTTTTCTGTTGTGGAGCTCCAGGTCCTCTCATCCACAGTGGCAGCAGCTTGGCTGCTTCGCTGCAGGTCCTTATGAGGAGAGGCTGAGAGCCCTGGGGCTGTGTAGTCTGGAGAGGAGGAGGCTGAGAGGGGATCTGATCAATGTCTATCAATAGCTGAGGGCTGGGGGTCAAGAAGGAAGGGACAGGGACAGGCTCTGCTCACTTGTGCCCTGGGATAGGCCAAGGGGCAATGGATGTAGACTACAGCAGAGGAAGTTCCACCTCAACATGAGGAACTCCTTTACTGTGAGGGTCACAGAGCTGCCCAGAGAGGTTGTGGAGTGTCCTTGTGTGGAGAGCTTCCAACCCCCCCTGGCCATTGTGATCCTGGGCAAGCTGCTGTGGGTGTCCCTGCTGGAGCTGGGGGGTTGGGCTGGCTGAGCTCCAGAGGTCCCCTCCAAGCCCTAGCATTCTGTGACTCTCTGTGACTGTGAGGTTTGCTGCTGTGGAGCTCCAGGTCCTCTCACCCACAGTGGCAGCAGCTTGGCCCCATCTCTGCTCTCTTAATGGCTGAGTCAGGCTGGGGGCTGCAGCCCATCTGCCTGTCAGGGAATCAGGGAATGAGTTGGGTTGGAAGAGATCCTTGAGCTTCAACCCTTAACTCAGCACTGCCAGGGCAGCAGCCAGCCGTGGCCCTGAACACCACATCTCCACAGCTGTGAACCCCCTCCAGGGAGAAAAGCTTGGATGAGGCACTCAGTGCCATGGTGTGATTGATTTGACAGGGTTGGGTGATGGCTTGGGCTTGGGGAGCTCAGAGCTCTCTTCCAGCCTGGTTCATTCTGTGGTTGACTCTGGGACTGGGACTCTGGGACTGGGACTCTGGGACTGGGACTCTGGGACTGTGATTCTGTGACTGTGACTCTGTGACTCTGTGATTCTGTGACACTGTGACTGTGACTCTGTGACTCTGTGACTCTCTGACTCTGTGATTCTGTGACTCTGTGACTGTGATTCTGGGACTGTGACTGTGACTGTGACTCTGTGACTGTGATTCTGGGACTGTGACTCTGGGACTGTGACTCTGTGACTGTGACTCTGTGACTCTGTGACTCTCTGACTCTGTGATTCTGTGACTCTGTGACTGTGATTCTGGGACTGTGACTGTGACTGTGACTCTGTGACTGTGACTCTGTGACTGTGATTCTGGGACTGTGACTCTGTGACTGTGACTCTGTGACTGTGACTCTGTGACTCTGTGACTGTGATTCTGGGACTGTGACTGTGACTGTGACTCTGTGACTGTGACTCTGTGACTGTGATTCTGGACTGTGACTCTGTGACTGTGACTCTGTGACTCTGTGACTCTGTGACTGTGATTCTGGGACTGTGACTCTGTGACTGTGACTCTGTGACTGTGACTCTGTGACTGTGACTCTGTGACTCTGTGACTGTGACTCTGTGACTGTGACTCTGTGACTCTGTGACTGTGATTCTGTGACTCTGTGACTGTGATTCTGGGACTGTGACTCTGTGACTGTGACTCTGTGACTGTGACTCTGTGACTCTGTGACTGTGATTCTGGGACTGTGACTCTGTGACTGTGACTCTGTGACTGTGACTCTGTGACTCTGTGACTGTGACTCTGTGACTGTGATTCTGGGACTGTGACTCTGTGACTGTGACTCTGTGACTGTGACTCTGTGACTGTGACTCTGTGACTCTGTGACTGTGACTGTGACTCTGTGACTGTGACTCTGTGACTGTGACTGTGGCTGTGACTCTGTGGCTGTGACTCTGTGACTGTGACTCTGTGACTGTGACTGTGACTCTGTGACTGTGATTCTGTGACTGTGACTCTGTGACTGTGACTCTGTGACTGTGACTCTGTGACTCTGTGACTGTGACTCTGTGACTGTGACTCTGTGACTGTGACTCTGTGACTCTGTGACTGTGATTCTGGGACTGTGACTCTGGGACTGTGACTCTGTGACTGTGACTCTGTGACTGTGATTCTGGGACTGTGACTCTGTGACTGTGACTCTGTGACTGTGACTCTGTGACTCTGTGACTGTGATTCTGGGACTGTGACTGTGACTGTGACTCTGTGACTGTGACTCTGTGACTGTGATTCTGGGACTGTGACTCTGTGACTGTGACTCTGTGACTGTGACTCTGTGACTCTGTGACTGTGATTCTGGGACTGTGACTCTGTGACTGTGACTCTGTGACTGTGACTCTGTGACTGTGACTCTGTGACTCTGTGACTGTGACTCTGTGACTGTGACTCTGACTGTGACTCTGTGACTCTGTGACTCTGTGACTCTGTGACTCTGTGACTGTGACTCTGTGACTCTGTGACTGTGATTCTGGGACTGTGACTCTGTGACTGTGACTCTGTGACTGTGACTCTGTGACTGTGACTCTGTGACTCTGTGACTGTGACTCTGTGACTGTGACTCTGTGACTGTGACTCTGTGACTCTGTGACTCTGTGACTCTGTGACTCTGTGACTGTGACTCTGTGACTCTGTGACTGTGATTCTGTGACTGTGACTCTGTGACTGTGACTCTGTGACTGTGACTCTGTGACTGTGATTCTGGGACTGTGATTCTGGGACTGTGACTCTGGGACTGTGACTCTGGGACTGTGATTCTGGGACTGTGACTCTGTGACTGTGACTCTGTGACTGTGACTCTGTGACTCTGTGACTGTGATTCTGGGACTGTGACTCTGTGACTGTGACTCTGTGACTGTGACTCTGTGACTGCGACTCTGTGACTCTGTGACTGTGATTCTGGGACTGTGACTCTGTGACTGTGACTCTGTGACTGTGACTCTGTGACTGCGACTCTGTGACTCTGGGACTGTGATTCTGTGACTCTGGGACTGGGACTCTGTGACTGCGATTCTGTGACTGCGACTCTGTGACTCTGGGACTGTGATTCTGTGACTCTGTGACTGTGACTCTGTGACTGTGACTCTGTGACTGTGACTCTGTGACTGTGATTCTGGGACTGTGACTCTGGGACTCTGTGACTCTGGGACTCTGTGACTGTGACTCTGGGACTGGGACTCTGTGACTTTCTGACTGTGACTTTGTGACTCTGACTCTGTGACTCTGTGATTCTGTGACTGTGATTCTGTGCCTGTGACTCTGTAAATTTGTGCCTGTGACTCTGTGACTCTGTGACTCTGTGACTGTGATTCTGTGCCTGTGACTCTGTAAATTTGTGCCTGTGACTCTGTGACTCTGTGACTCTGTGACTGTGATTCTGGTACTCTGTGCCTCTGTGATTCTGTGACGGGGACTCCACCACTGCCCTGGGCAGCCTGAGCCAAGCCTTGACAACCCTCCAGGGGAAGAAATCTTTCCTCATGGCCAACCTGAACCTGCCCTGGGGCACCTTGAGGCCATTTCCTTCCATCCAGTGGCTAAATCCCACCCCTCTCCCTCTCCCCCTTTGCTCCAGGTCCCGGCTGGCTGATTTCCACACCAACTGCCAAGCCTCCTTCCAGTCCCTCACCAGCTGCCCTGGGGACAACTACCAGGCATGCCTGGGCTCCTATGCAGGGCTCATTGGTGAGTGCTGGTGGGGGGTCTGGGGGCGCTGGGGTGAGCAAAGCTCTCTCCTCTCCTGCTGTACCCCCACTCACCCTTCTCCCTTCTCCTTCCCCCACCCCCGGGGCAGGCTTTGACATGACTCCCAACTACGTTGATGCCAGCACCACCAGCATCACCATCTCGCCCTGGTGCTCCTGCAAAGGCAGTGGCAATATGGAGGAGGAGTGTGAGAAGTTCCTCCAGGACTTCACAGAAAACCCTTGTCTCCGTAAGGCTCTTCCCTGCCCCCTCCCCCGCCCTCTCCTATCGGCTCCCCCCCTCCCCTCCCTTCCCCCCTCCATACCAACCCCCTCCTGCCCCCCCAGGAAATGCCATCCAAGCCTTTGGCAACGGCACCGACGTCAGCCTCTCCCCCAAGAGCCCCCCCCTGGCTGTCACCCTGCCAGCCAAGACAGAGCAGAGCCCTCTGCTGCCAGATGACATCAACGACAGCAACACCATCTATGACCCCAGGATCATCACCACCTGCACCTCTCTCCAGGTAGGACCTGAGGGGAGCACTGCTCAGGACCCACCTGCAGGTCCTGGGCAGCACAAAGCCCTGCTCAGGGCAGGCATCTCAGGCTGGCTGCTGTGTTGGTGCTGAGCCCAACCAATCTCTCACTCTGCCGAGGCCAGGGCTAAGCCATGGCCCTCAGCACCACATCTCTCTGGCTTTGAAACACCTCCAGGGATGGGGATTTAACCACCCCCCTGGGCAGCCTGGGCCAAGCTTCCAGAACCCTTTCAGTCAAGAAGTTTCTTCTGATGTCCAACCTAAACCTCTCCTGGGGCAACTTGAGGCTGTTTCCTATTCTCCTATCACTTGTACCCTGGGAGAAGAGACCAACCCCCACCTGACTCCCTTTCAGAGAGCTGTAGAGATCCAGAAGGTCTCCCCTCAGCCTCCTTTTCTCAACCCCAGGTCCCTCAGCTGCTCCTCCCCAGTCCTGTTCTCCAGACCCTTCCCCAGTTTCTTTGCCCTTCTCTGGACCTTCTTGGAGTGAGGGGTCCAAAACTGAAGCCAGTCCTCAAGGAGTGGCCTCCCCAGTGCCCAGTCTGGAGGGGCAAGCCCTGCCCTGGTCCTGCTGGTCACCCTGGCACACATTGGCTCATCTTCAGCCACTCTGGACCTGCTTCCCCCCCAGGTCTTTCTCTGCTGAGCAGCTTTCCAGCCACTCCCAGGGAAGTGCTTTCCTCAGAGTTTCCCAGGGGAATTTTGGGGACTCTTGGGTCACATCCCTGCCCTCAACCTTCCTCCTTTCTCCTCTCTAGGAGCATGGACCCAAGCTAAACAAGTCCAAAGAGCAGAGTCTATGCTACTCAGAGGTAGGTCTGGGGGAAGGAAAGAGCCCAGGGAGGGAGGGTCCCTGGGTTGGGAGCTGTTTCCCAGTGGGAATAGCTTGGGAAGGATGTGCCAGAGAAGAGCCCTGCTGGGAACCACTGCCTGGAGGTTGTTTTCCAAGGCTGGATGGTTCCCCCCCCCCAGAATGCTCCTGCTGATTCCCTGCTCTGCCCTCCCCTGCAGACCCAGCTGACCACAGACATCATGCCAGAGCAGAAGACCTTCGTGGACCAGAAAGGAGGCAGCAGCCGACACTGGGCAGGCAGGATCCTGCCCCTTGTGCCCCTCCTCCTGCTGCTGCTGGCATTGTAGAGGGGGTGAGGACAGCAGCAGCCAGCAGCATGGGGACGCTCCGCACCCACACTCCCTGGCACCTTGGCTCCTGCTGCCAGAAGGGAACGACCCCAAGACTGAAATCCTGGGAATGCTGAGCCCTGGCGTGCTGGGCAGCACGAGGACCCTCCCCACACAGGGAAACTTTGGTGGTTTTCTCCTTCTTTTCCTTTCTTTTCCCCTTGAATCCTTTTTTTTTTTTTTGTGAGGGGGGAGGGGGAGCGCCCTTGGCGCTGCGTTGGGTTTGGTTTCGAAAGCAACTCAGGAGAGGGGAAAAAAACCTTCCTGCCACAGGAGATTCCTGAGCTGCCAGCAGCACCAGGGAGGGAAACCAAGCATCCAGCAGAGCTTTGGGGAAGGATTATTTCCAGGAGCCATCACCCCCTGGGTCAGCTGGGGGTAGCCAGGTGGATGGAGAGAGCTTTGTGCATCGGAGCATCCCAGAGGATGGACACACAGCGTTGGGAAGCTCTTCTGCATCCTCCAAGGGGACTCACTTGAGCTCTTGACATGATTGGGCTTTTTTGGGGGTTGATTTCTTGTTTTTTCTTCCTTTCTTTCTTTCTTTCTTTCTTTCCTGTGGTTGGCAAAGAGTTTTAAAAATGGAAGAGAAAAAGAAACTACTGCTCCAAAGGTCTGAGGCTCTCCTGGTGTTTGCCAGCTGGCACTTCAAGGAGGGGGGGAAGGGGGGAAAGGGGGAGTTTTTCCTTTCCTTTGGTTGAATTTGGGTTGGGATTGGGACCAGATCCTTCAGGGGTTGGAAACCTCTCTGTCTTCCTCTCTGGTTTCTTCCTTTTCCATATGCATACATGAAATCTTACAGTGATGGAGTTGTTTGGCTTTGGAAAAAGGCCTCCAAGGTCATCCAGTCCAAGCAGCAACCCAGTCCCACCATGGCCCCTAAACCAGGGCAATGGGCACACATTCCTTGAACACCTCCAGGGATGGGGACTCCACCACCTCCCTGGGCAGCCTGTGCCAATCCCTGACCACTCTTGCAGCAGAGAAGTTTCTCCTCATCTCCAGTTTAAATCTCCCTTGGCACAGTTTCAGGCTATTTCCTCTCCTGTCACCTGAGACTAGGGAGGGGAGAGCAATCCTCACCTGCCTCCAGCCTCCTTGCAGAGAGCTGCAGAGAGCTGCCAGAGAGCCTCCCCTCAGCCTCTTCTTCTCCAAGTTGAACACCCTCAGCTCCCTCAGCTGCTCCTCACCAGTCCTGTTCTCCAGACTCCCCCAGTCTGGGGGTCTCCAGCTCCTCTCAGCCAGAGACAAGCTTCATCTCATTTGGATTTGGGGAGACCTCATGCTGCAGGGATGTTTGGAGACCTTGTGCAGCTTCTCCTGGAGCTTCATGGACAGTCCTGCCCTGAAGCACTGCAACTCTGGGCCTTGCAAACTGCTGCAGGAGGGACGGATCCCACGTGCTGGATGTGGGCATGCAGGCAGAGGAGATGATCTCCTGGGCTTTGGCTAGTTACAGCTTCAGCATGACCAGAAGAACAGAAACCAGCCTCCAAAATCCACCTTGGCCACAGCCTTGAGAAGCTCTACGGACCTGGAGGCTCCTAGAAGTCCCAGCTCCAGGACTTGCCCCTTCCCAAGGGCTACAAAGCAGGTGGGACCAGGACTACCTACAAACAGAGGATTTTCCTTCTCATTATCCTCTCTAACCAGATATGGAAGCAAGATGCTGCAAGGAGCCTCCATAGCTTCCCAAAATCCTGAGGAACACCTACACCACACATCCCAAGTGCACTAAACCCTTCCCTGTGCCACTCCTTGTCCAGGCCCCTCCATGGCTTTCCCTTCACTGCAACAGAAGGGGGGAAAAAAAGAGGATTCAGGGCAGTTGGTGTCTTGAAGAGGAGGTTTTCTTGCTGCATTGCTTTGGGGTTTGGTCACCTGTGGTAGAACCCATTGGGCTTTGGCACTTCTCTGCCAACTAGGAAGCTGCAGTGGCATGGGAAGGCTTTCCCAGCAGGAAAAGGTGGTGAAAAAGAGCTGAGCTGGCACCATTGCCCTCTGTCATTAAGTCAATGTTCTCCTTTGCTCTTTAATAAGCACCCAGGGCAGGTGTTGCCTTCCTCCTCCTCCTCCTTCTTCACCCTCTGTTAAATAAGTCATCACCTGGGGGCACTCCTGACACCTCCAGCACTCCCATCAGCAGCTCCCTTGGCCTCATTAACTTTCCTGAGCTGCTTCACTTCACAAAAAATATATATATATTTTTTTTTTTTAGCTCTCCCCTCCCTTTTTCTTTCTCCCCTCCTCTCCCCTCCCCCATTGAGTTGCAGCTCATTTTAAAAGGCACAAAAATAACCTCTTGCCAGCCACGTGGTGAGGAGCAGAGCTGCAGGTCAAGGATGGGGATGGAGCTGGGATGCTCCAGTTTAGAAACCTCTTGATCCTTGGGCCCAGAAGTTCATTTGATGCTGTTCCAACAGGGAGAGAAAAAGGATTTTAAAAAGTGGAAGCAGGAAACTGCTCCTTTTTGGTCCATGGGAACAATTCCAGTGAGGCACCAAACATCTCCTCAAGCCACCCATCCATGTCCTCTGGGATGATCTCACCACAGGAGAAGCCAGCAGGAGGTTTGAGAGGTCTCCAACAAGGGGAAAAACCCCAAACTGATTGAGTTTCTTATCTTTAATTTCCTCAGTGGAACTCTGGAGACTCTGACAGGTCCAGGAGCCTTGGATGACCCTGTGGGATTCAAAGGATTTAGGGAAGCAGGAAAGCTGGGAGCCTTCTCTTCCATGCAGGTGAGCATCTGGGGAGGTGCTTTGGGAGGTGGCTCTGGTCCTATATCCCTGTGAGCAGGAAGGCAAAAGGATGTTTGGACTCCTCCAGCTGCAGCCAGCTGCCTCCAAGACCTGTCCCAGGAGAAGAAGAAGAGCTCAGGGAGTGACCAAGAACCCTTCCTGTCCTGCCTACACCTCAAACGGGATTATTATCTCCTTCCCGATGGAAAAAAACAAAAGGTGGTTTCAGTGCCACCCCCTGATCACACCGAGCTAATTAAGGAGGTGGTTAACGAGCCCCTGCCTGGGCTGCAGTGGTCAGTGTGGGGCTCAGCTGCAGCACAGCCCTGCAGGGAGCTGGGATGGAGGAGCCGCAGGAGCAGCAGCAGCAGCAGCAGCAGCAGCAGGAGCAGGAGCAGGAGCAGGAGCAGCAGAAGCAGGAGCAGCAGCAGCAGCAGGAGCCACAGCCGTCGCCGTCTCCACTTTTCTCTCCATTCCCACCCGAATGGCCTCATTCCAGCGGCAATTAGCAGCTTCCGAGGGACTCCCAGTGTCCTGCCTTCCACTTCCCTGATGTAATTACTGCAGTAAATGAGCAAGGAATTAAATCAAGGAGAAAGGCAGAGGGAGAGGCTGGCTGTGTCTCGCTGCTGGGGGTCACTGCTCTGTCACTCTGGAGGTTGGGAATCTTCCTGGCTTCCTCAAGGTTTGTCTTCTCCTTTGGGAAAGGAATGTGAACAGGGAGGGGTGTGGAAGGAAAATGCCAGCTCCAGCACGAGGAGGTGCAGGTGAAGCTCAGGTAGGTTCCTGCAGCAGTGCCCTGCTCTCATGCAGGTGCATCACAGGATCATGGCATCAGCCAGGTTGGGAAAAGGCCTCTGAGCTCATCATCAGATCCAACCAGCAGCACAGCACCACCATGGCCACCAAACCATGGCCCCAAGTGCCACGGCCACAGGTTTCCTGAACACCTCCAGGGATGTTTCCTGAACACCTCCAGGGATGGGGACTCCACCACCTCCCTGGACAGCCTGTTCCAACCCCTGACCACTCTTGAAGCAAAGAAATTGTTCTTAATATCCAACCTAAACCTCTCCTGGTGCAACTTGTGGCCATTTCCTCTCATCCTGTCCTCAGTTACTTGGCAGAAGAGGCCAACATCCCACCAGAGGCAGTTGCCTTCTCCTGCAGAGGCAGCAGCTCCAGGTGAGCCTGCTCTGGGTTGCACAAAACCATCTCCAGAGGCCCCTTCCAGCCCACACCATGCTGGGATTTGGGGATTCTGGGATCAGGGACGGAGCTGAAAGGGTCCCTTCAGCAGCACTGGAAAGAAATCTGCTCAGTGGAAACTGGCCACAGGGAAGGGAAGGCGTCAAGGAGGCTGCTTGTGTCCTCCTGGCTTGGGAAGGTGCTTGGAAACCTTGGCCTGAGGACAGCAACCACTGCTGCTTGCTGGAAGCTCCCAGAGCCCTCTTGCCATGCACACATAGCCTGCCAGCAAGCCAGCCACAGCTTCAGCCTCTGCAAACCCAAATGCTGCTCTGTAGCAGGCTGGCAAAAGCTTCAGGTTTCCTTTCCCCTGGCACAGAGAAGCTCCTGCTTGGAGCAGAGATCCCTGTGCTGGCCTCACTCCACTTGCTGAAGGCAAATCCCAACCCAAGCCTCAACTTTGGGACCAGCTCATCCTTCTGCCCTTGCTGCAGGAGCTGCTCAAGCCTGGCTGGGCTCATTCTGCCCTCCTCTTATTCTGCCCTCCTCTCCTTTTGGGTGGCTAAAAACTCTTCTCCACCCCCCCCCCCCCCCCAAAGAAAAAAACCCACACAAAACCCTAACCCCTGATGGTTTCTCCAAGACATTCTGGGCACATTAATTACAGGCAAGAAAAATGCCTCTGCCTCCAGTTACTGCAAGGGGGTGAAAAATGACTGAGTATAAACCATGTCTGCTAGATAATTAACTTCAGAGATAATTTCTACTTCATTTTGACTCAATTACTTCCTTGATCTGAGAAAGTGCTGAAAACACTTTTTCTTCTTCTTCTTTTTCTTCTCCTTCTTTTTTTTTTTTTTTTTTTTGGTTTGATAGGGAAGGGGATGTTGTATAAAACAATAATTGCAAGAAACTGCTAAAGCTTTCCCAGAGAGATCCTCCTCTTCCTGAGATAAAGGAGCTAGGGAATAAATCATCTTTAATTCCTGGCTTTTTTTTTTCCTTTTTTTTTTTTTTTTCTTTTTTTTTTTTTTTTCCTTTGGTCCTTCCAGCCCTGCTCCTGACATCTTGGTAGGAGGAGAGGGGTTAAAAAAAAAAAAAAAAAAGTAGTTCTCTGTGTTCTCTCTGTTCTCTGTCTCTCAGCAAGGCTGGCTGCAAACGTCAGGGCTGTTGCCTGGAGGCAAGGTTGCTCTGGCAGAGAGGGGTTGGATCTGACCAGCAGCAGCAGAAATGCTGATGGTTTGTGCTGGAATCTTTGCAGCTCTGCCAGGGGATTCTGCCCCCCAGCTCCCCTCTGCTGAGACCCTCCCCCTGCAGGGCTGGGGCCAGCTCAGCACAGCACAGCACAGCACAGCACAGACAGGGACTTGTTGGAGCAGGGCCAGGGGAGGTCACAGCAGTGCTGGCAGGGCTGGAAGCCCTCTGCTGTGAGGCCAGGCTGAGAGAGTTGGGGTTGGTCAGCCTGGAGAAGAGAAGGCTCCAGGGAGACCTCCTGGTGGCCTTGCAGTGCTGAAAGGGGCTGAGAAGAGAGTTGGGGAGGGACTTTTTATCAGGGCTTGGTGGGACAGGGCAAGGGGTGATGGTTTGAACTCCAAGAGGAAGATTCAGACCAGACAGAAGAAAGAACTTTTGGCACTGAGGATGGTGAGAGCCTGGCCCAGGCTGCTCAGAGAGGTTGGAGCTGCCCCATCCCTGGCACCACTGCAGTCCAGGGGAACAATCCTTGCCCTGGTCTTGCTGGCCAGGCTCTTG
This sequence comes from Indicator indicator, assembly GCF_027791375.1. NCBI lineage: Eukaryota > Metazoa > Chordata > Aves > Piciformes > Indicatoridae > Indicator > Indicator indicator. Next base: position 732,677 of record NC_072047.1, read on the forward strand.
CTGATCCAAGCCAGGCTGCACCACCTCCCTGGGCAGCCTGTTCCAGCACCCCACCACCCTCAGAGTGAAGAACTTTTCCCTGAGGTCCAAACATCTTCCTAACATCCTCCAGGAGCTCTGAGAGGTGACGTGGAGCCCTCAGGGGGTGAGGTGGGACACCCATCAGGCTCCCTCAGGGCAGGACCCCACTGCCTTTAGCTGCTTCATTTGAACCCCCAACATTTGAGAGCTCCACTTGAGGTGGCTGCCAGCTTTTGCTGTTACAACCAAAGCCTGGGCAAGAAACCTGCAGGAGCAAAGCTGCTCAGCACCTGCTGAGCTCCATCCTGCCCACCCACGTCCTGCTGAATGATTCCTGGGTGGCTGCTGGAGTGCTGCAGCTTTGCATCTGTTAATGAGCCTCGGTGGGGGAAGCCAAACCCAGTTCCCTGCCTCTGTATTCAGGATAGAACCAGCAGCAGCAACTGGGATGTCAAAGAGGATTAAGGAGAGAGCTGGGAAGTCACAGGTGGATGCAGCACGGATTGCAAATGCTCCTTGCACGCATGGAGAAGCTGTTGATGGATTTTGCTGGAGCAAAAAAAAAAAACCCAACAAAACCCAAACCCAACCCTAAAAGCAGGTTTTAGTGGGAAAATCCTGGGACAGGCTGTCCAGGGATGAAGTGAGGGCTCTGTCCCTGGAGGTATTCAAGATCAGGCTTGATGTGGCCCTGGGCAGCCTGATCTGGGTGGGGAGATCCCTGCTGACTGCAGTGGGGTGAGCTTGGAGGGTCCCTTCCAACCTGTTGCAATCTGGGAATCACCATCCAGGCTCTCCATTGCCTCTTCTTGGAGGAGCAGGAGCTGCTGAACTTCCCAGAGCTCCCAGGAAGGAAAACCCTCCCCAGGCTGGCAGTGAACTGGTTAAGGTGTCTTGGTTGGAGCCAGGCTGACAGATGGGGCTGGGTGCTCCAGCTCCAGAGATTCCCATTCCCAGGGCTCCCAGGATAAAGGCTTCATTTTGCAGAGCATCCTCCCCCCAGCTGGTGGTGCAGGCAAGGGGCAGGAGGGGGAACAAAGGCTCTGCTGTTCCCATCAGGCTCTGTGGCCTCAGGGTCCTTTTGGTGACCTTGCCTGCTGGTTTTGGGAGAAAATCAAGGGCATGGAGAAGGGGAGGTGGTGGGGGTGGTCAGCTCTGGAATTTCCCACCCCAGATCTGCTGTGGGAAACCTTCCCTGAGCCTGGGTGATGCTGGAGGACACCGTGGTGGTAGCCCAGCAGCAGCTGAGGTGGTTGGGAGCAAACCCACATCCCCCCCATGGTGGGAGCAAACCCACATCCCCCCCAGGCATGGACAAAAGGAGGCTCAAGGGAGACCTTCTGGCTTTCTACCAGTCCTGGGAGGAGGCTGATGAGTTGAACACCTGTGGGTGAGTCCTATGGAGTCATGGAATGGTCTTGGTTGGAAGAGACCTTTCAGATGATGGGAGTCCAACCATCAACCCAGCACTGCCAGGGCAACACTGAACCACATCCCTCAGCACCACAGCTCCAGGGCTTTGAAAGCCTTCCAGGGATGGGGACTCCAGCACTGCCCTGGGCAGCCTGGGCCAGGCCTGGACAACCCTCACGGGGAAGAAATTGTTCCTCATGGCCAAGCTGAACCTCTCCTGGACAACCTGAGACCATTTCTTTATGTCCTATCACTTGTTCCATGGGAGAAGAGACCAACACAGCAGCTGAGGGACCTGGAGGTCTTCAGCCTGGAGAAGAGGAGGCTGGGGGGAGACCTTCTGGCTCTCTACAACTCTCTGAGAGGAGGTTGGAGCCAGCTGGGGGTTGGTCTTTTCCAAGGAACAAGGGACAGGACAAGAAGAAAGGGCCTCAAGGTGCTCCAGGGGAGGTTTAAGGTTGGCCATTAGAAGAAACTTCTTCCCTGAAAGGGTTCTGGAAGCCTGGCCCAGGCTGCCCAGGGGGGTGGCTGCATCCCCACCCCTGGAGGCGTTTCACAGCTGTGGAGCTGTGGTGCTGAGGGCCATGGCTTAGCTCCAGCCTTGGCAGAGTGAGAGAATGCTTGGAGTGGGTGAGCTTGGAGATCTTTTCCATCCAAACCCATTGTGTGCTCTCTCTGGAGCAGGGTGACCCCAAGGGCATCCCCAGCAGGGAGGTGTCCTGTCCCAGCTGGGAGTCCCTGGGGTTTAATTAGCTGCTGAGGCTGACGCAGGTTTTAATTGGGTGTGCTGGGAGCTGAGTGCTGCTGCCCACACACCCCAGTTGCCATAACAACTTTAATCTGTTTTGTAGCCTCCACTTGGATGGCTTTGGGGATTTTTGTTGTTGTTGTTGTCGTTGTTTGTTTGTTCATCTTCCTCTCTCCCTCCCTTCCTTTCCACCTCATTCCCTCCTCCCTTGCTCCTTTCTACCTCATTCCCTTCCTCCTTTCCTCCTCACTCCTTCCTCCCTTCCTCCTTTCCTCCTCACTCCTTCCTCCATTCCTCCTTTTCTCCTCACTCCTTCCTCCCTTCCTCCTTTTCACCTCATTCCTTCCTCCTTTTCACCTCATTCCCTCCTCCCTTGCTCCTTTCCACCTCATTCCTTCCTCCCTTCTTTCCTTTCCACCTCATTCCCTCCTCCCTTGCTCCTTTCCTCCTCACTTCTTCCTCCCTTTCCTCCTCACTCCTTCCTCCATTCCTCCTTTCCACCTCATTCCTTCCTCCCTTCCACCTCATTCCCTCCTCCATTCCTCCTTTCCACCTCACTCCTTCCTCCCTTCCTCCTTTTCACCTCATTCTCTCCTCCCTTGCTCCTTTCCACCTCACTCCTTCCTCCCTTCCTCCTTTCCTCCTCACTCCTTCCTCCATTCCTCCTTTCCACCTCATTCCCTCCTCCCTTCCTCCTTTTCACCTCATTCCCTCCTCCATTCCTCCTTTCCACCCCATTCCTTCCTCCCTTCCTCCTTTCCACCCCATTCCTTCCTCCCTTCCTCCTTTCCACCTCATTCCCTCCTCCCTTCCTCCTTTTCACCTCATTCCCTCCTCCCTTCCTCCTTTCCTCCTCACTCCTTCCTCCCTTCCTCCTTTCCTCCTCACTCCTTCCTCCCTTCCTCCTTTCCACCTCACTCCTTCCTCCCTTCCTCCTTTTCACCTCATTCCCTCCTCCCTTGCTCCTTTCCTCCTCACTCCTTCCTCCCTTCCTCCTTTCCTCCTCACTCCCTCCTCCATTCCTCCTTTCCACCTCACTCCTTCCTCCCTTCCTCCTTTTCACCTCATTCCCTCCTCCCTTCTTCCTTTCCTCCTCACTCCTTCCTCCCTTCCTCCTTTCCACCTCATTCCTTCCTCCCTTCTTTCCTTTCCACCTCATTCCCTCCTCCCTTCTTTCCTTTCCACCTCATTCCCTCCTCCCTTCCTCCTTTCCACCAGGACTTCCACCCCTCCATTTCTAAGAGGCAGAAAAGTCATTGTGTGGGTCCTGGACACCCAGCCTCGAGCTGGTGGGAAGCAGCAGCCATGATTTATCCCAAGAAATCCTACTGGTGAAGCTGTTGCCTTCCCAAATCCCTGTCCTGCTACTCAAACTCCCAGAGCTGGCTGGCTTCCCCCTCTCACCCCACCACATCCTGCAGCAGCTGGGTGGAAAAACCTCTTGCAGGCCAGGCTGGAGTGGTGGAATCTGGGAGGGATTGAGCATCTGCTGAACTGTTTGAAGAAGCAAAGGCAAGAGGGAGAGCTCTGTCTCTGCATGCCTGGCTGGGAAGGGTGGGAAGATCCTTCCTGCTTCCAGCAGGGCTTTGGGCTTGGGGTTGGAAGGGACCTTCCAAGATCATCTTGTTCAACCCCCCTACAGTCAGCAGGGACACCTCCAGCTAGGCTGGCTCAGAGCCTCAACAAGTCTGACTTTGAATGGCTCCAGGGCCTCAACCACAGCCCTGGGCAACCTCTTCCAGATTCTCACCACTCTCACAGTGAAGAACTTCCTCCTGATGTCCAACCTACATCTCCCCTGCCCTAAGGACCTCCCTGGGCAGCCTGTTCCAGATTCTCACCACTCTCACAGTGAAGAACTTCCTCCTGATGTCCAACCTACATCTCCCCTGCCCTAAGGACCTCCCTGGGCAGCCTGTTCCAGATTCTCACCACTCTCATAGTGGAGAACTTCCTCCTGATGTCCAGCTTAAATCTGTCCTGCCCTAAGGACCTCCCTGGGCAGCCTGTTCCAGATTCTCACCACTCTCATAGTGGAGAACTTCCTCCTGATGTCCAACTTAAATCTGTCCTGCCCTAAGGACCTCCCTGGGCAACCTGTTCCAGATTCTCACCACTCTCACAGTGAAGAACTTCCTCCTGATGTCCAACCTACCTCTCCCCTGCTCTAAGGGCTTGCAGCCTTTGCCAGAAGTTAGCTGCCTTCTACTAAGAGATTTTTATGGGAGGAAGGAGGAGAAAACGGTGAAGATGTGGGGTGCCTAAATGTGCTAAGAGCAAAGGCAACCCCTGGAAAGAGGAAAGTGCTGGCCAGTTGGTGCCACTTGTAAGCACATTAAATATTCATGGGCCCTTGCTCCTGGCTCCAAAGGAGCTGTAAATTGAGTGGAGGTTTATTTTCTAGGTAATTAAAACCCAGAGAGAGGGAGGAGAACTCTTTATGGGAAGCCATAAAACCACAGCTACTGAGAGTGTTCCCAGTCACCAGTCCATCCCCCTCTGCTGTGTCCCAGGCTCCTGCTGCTGCTCATCTCGAGCTTGTCCACCAGCACTTCCCAGCTCCTTCTCCTTGGAGCTGCTTCCCAGCAGGTCCCTCCTCACCTGGTACTGCCCCAGGTGCAGGACCCTCCACTTGCCCTGCTTGAACTTCATGAGACCTGCAGAAGAGCAGCCCCAGAGGGGAGCTGAGCAATGCTCAGCAAGAGCTAAAGGAGCTGTGGGGGGCAAGAGGCTGGGGCCACACTCTGCTCAGTGGTGCTCAGGGTCAGCACAAGGGGCAGAGGGCACAAAGTGGAGCCCAAGAGGCTCCATCTGAGCAGGAGGAGAAACTTACTTGGTGTGAGGGTGCTGGAGGGCTGGAGCAGGCTGCCCAGAGAGGTTGTGGAGTGTCCTTGTGTGGAGAGCTTCCAACCCCCCCTGGGCATTGTGCTCCTGGGCAAGCTGCTGTGGGTGCCCTGCTGGAGCAAGGGGGTTGGACTGGATGAGCTCCAGAGGTCCCTTCCAACCCCATCCATGCTGGGATTCTGTTTGCTTTCTGCTCCAAAGGAAACTTTGTCCCATTTCATAGAATCAGAGATTTGTCAGGGTTGGAAGGGAGCTCAAGGCTCAGCCAGTCCCAACCCCCCTGCCATGGGCAGGGACACCTCACACCACAGCAGGTTGCTCACAGCCACCTCCAGCCTGGCTGCAAAAACCTCCAGGGATGAGGCTTCCACCACCTCCCTGGGCAACCTCTGCCACTCTCTCACCACCCTCCTGGGGAAGAATTTCTTCCTAACAATCTCAATCTGTCCATTCAAGTTTTGCTCCATTCCCTTCAGTCCTATCACTCCCTGACACCCTCAAAAGTCCCTCCCCAGCTTTCTTGGAGCCCCCTTCAGATCCTGGAAGGCCACAAGAAGGTCTCCTGGGAGCCTTCTCCTCACTGCACAACCCCAACCCTCCCAGTCTGTCCTCCTAGCAGAGCACCTCCAGCCCTCTCCACTTCCCCCAAATCTCATCTAGCACACAAGCCACCAACTCCTCCACTTAGATTTTGGGCTGGGGGGGGAGGAGGGGAGGAGGTTTCCCCCAACCCCATGTTCTTGCTTGTGTTTTATTAATCCCTCCAACACCTATTTCATTGTAAGATAATAAATATATTCACTGTTCCAGCACTGACAGTGGTTATTAATTATGCACAAACAGGCCCAGAAAATGGATTTGTTTGCTTTGATGTCTGCTGCTCTGCTTGCTGCAGCCTTTTTGTTGGTGGTTTTGTCTTGTTTTGTTGTTGTTTTTTTTTTTGTTTGTTTGTTTGTTTTTCTCCCCCCCCCCCCCCCCCGCTTGTTAAATTTAATCAAAAGCAATCAAAATTACCTTCCCCTAAATTACAACAAATTAATTTCAAACAAAAGGCAAAGAGGAAGGAGGAGGAAGGGGGGGGGTGTGGTGTGTGTGGAAATTATTAGGTGGCATAAATGGAAATGAAAAGAAAACAGAGAAGTGAAACAGGAGCCAGGCTGAGTGAATCCCGGGGTTGGGTTTCCAATGGATGGATGGCTCAGGAAGGAGGAAGGTGCAGAAATGGGATCTGGAGGGGGATGGGATCCCTTCCAGCATCCTATCGCCATTCCCACCTCTGTCCATGGTCCCTCCATGTGTCTGTGAGTGTCCTGTCCCCAATCCTACCTCTATTTGTGGTCCTTCTGCATCTCTGCCAGCATCCTACCCTCAAACCACCCCATTGACCCTCTCCACTGGGTACCAACCAAGCCTCCTCTCCTCTCCTCTCCTCTCCTCTCCTCTCCTCTCCTCTCCTCTCCTCTCCTCTCCTCTCCTCTCCTCTCCTCTCCTCTCCTCTCCTCTCCTCTCCTCTCCTCTCCTCTCCTCTCCTCTCCTCTCCTCTCCTCTCCTCTCCTCTCCTCTCCTCTCCTCTCCTCTCCTCTCCTCTCCTCTCCTCTCCTCTCCTCTCCTCTCCTCTCCTCTCCTCTCCTCTCCTCTCCTTCTCCCCTTTCTCCCCTCCTTCCTCCTCTCCTTCCCACTTTCTTTCCTCCTCCCCTTTCTCATCTCCTTCCCTCTTTCCTCCTCCCCTTTCTCCCCTCCTTCCTCCTCTCCTTCCCACTTTCTTTCCTCCTCCCCTTTCTCATCTCCTTCCCTCTTTCCTCCTCCCCTTTCTCCCCTCCTTCCTCCTCTCCTTCCCACTTTCTTTCCTCCTCCCCTTTCTCATCTCCTTCCCTCTTTCCTCCTCCCCTTTCTCCCCTCCTTCCTCCTCTCCTTCCCACTTTCTTGCCTCCCCTCCTTCCTCCTCTCCTTCCCACTTTGTTTACTCCTCTCCTTCCTCCTCTCCTGCTCACCCTGCAGAGCCCTTTGCCCCCCGCCCTCATGCCTGATTAAAAGGTGCGGGGTGGGGGTGGGGGAGCAGCTGACCTGCTGCAGTCAGCCGGCGGCTGGTGCTGAAGGGACATCCCCAGGGCTCCTTCTCCTGCCGGAGCAGGGCTGGGCTCTGTTTACCGCAGCTCTATTGACATTTGGAGGGTGAAATTATGTATGCTGCTTTAATTTGCTGTTAAATTAAATTAGGAATGTTTGGGACGTGGTAATTTCTTTTGTTCTCCGAGCAGATTGTTTTATATATCTGCCTGCATTACCGAGTTATTAATTTAATGACTCCATAATAGCAGCTGGGTCCTTGGGGTAATATAAAGGGGAAAGGGAGCTCGGTGCACAGCTCAGGCTGCCTCGCTCCTCCCCGAGCAGATTGCCAGAGGTTAGGGGAGGAAGCTGCTGGCTGGCTTTGGGGGGAGTGTTTTGGGAGGCTGGAGGGCAGGACGAGGAGCTCAGTATCTCTCTCCCCCCTCCCAGGGTGCTGGTGGGGATGTGGGGTCTGGGGCAGCCTCCATGCTCTCACCACTGTCCCCTGCGGGGATGGGACATGAGCTCAGCAGCTTTAGGATCATGTCCTTGCTCTGCACCCTCAGGGTTAGGTTTTTCCATGCACTCAGCTTCCAGTCATGTGCTGAGAGCCAGGCTCTGCTTTCCAGCTGCCTGGAAGAGCCACGTGCCCGGGCAGATGTGCTCAGAGCAGCCTCTTGCCTGAGAACTTCAGCATCGTCCAGATGTTGCTGAGGTCAGCAGCACCCTGGGGGTGTGAGCAGGGCTGGCCAGAGTGCTGCTGTTGGATGGGGAGGTGCACTCCTTGTCCCCAGCCCTGTCCCCATCCTCCTACTTACCCTCATCCCCATCCTCCTACTTATCCTCATTCCCATCCTCCCACTTATCCTCATCCCCATCCCTGTCCCCATCCTCCTACTTTTCCTTGTCCCCATCCCTGTCCCTATCCTCCCACTTATCCTTGTCCCCACCCCTGTCCCCATCCAGCTTATTCCCATCCCCATCCCTGTCCTTGTCCTCCTACTTATCCTTGTCCCCACCCCTGTCCCCACCCTCCCACTTTTCCTTGTCCCCATCCCTATCCCCATCCTCCTACTTATCCTTGTCTCCATCCCTGTCTCCATTCTTGTCCCTGCCCTCATTCCCATCCCTGTCTCCATCTCTGTCATCATTCCTCTCCCCATCCCTTACCCTTCCCTGTCTCCATCTTTGTAACCATCCTCATACCCATCTCTGTCCCCATCCTTGCCCCATCCCTGCCCCTATCCTTATATCCATCCCTGACCCTTCGCTGTCTCCATCCCTGCCTCCACCCTTGTCATCATCCCTGTTCCCATCCCTACAGCCATCCCTGTCCCATCCCTGACCCTTCCCTGTCTCCATCCCTGCCTCCACCCTTGTCATCATCCCTGTTCCCATCCCTACAGCCATCCCTGTCCCATTCCTGACCCTTTCCTGTCTCCATCCCTGCCTCCATCCTTGTCATCATCCCTGTTCCCATCCCTGCAGCCATCCCTGTCCCATTCCTGACCCTTTCCTGTCTCCATCCCTGCCTCCATCCTTGTCATCATCCCTGTTCCCATCCCTACAGCCATCCCTGTCCCATTCCTGACCCTTTCCTGTCTCCATCCCTGCCTCCATCCTTGTCATCATCCCTGTTCCCATCCTTACAGCCATCCCTGTCCCACTCCTGACCCTTCCCTTTCTCCATCCCCATCCCTGTCTCTGTCCTTGTCCCTATCCTTTATACACATCCCTGTCCCCATCCCTGCCTCCATCCCTGTCTCTACCCTTATATAGTTCACTCTTCCCATCCCTATCCCTGTCTCTGTTCCTGTCCCTACCCTTCCAGGCAGGCTGAGCTCCCACAGCCTGGTGCCTTCCCAGCTCCTGTATCAATATATTTAGAGATATTTATCCTTTCCTCCTCCCTGGCACCACTTGGGGGAAATTTGTCCACCTACATGCTCAGAAATGAAGGAACAACAGCAGGAGCAGCTCCTGCAGATCCTTGGAGATGAAAAGGGGCTGGAGCCTGGGGAGTGGGATGCCTGGATCCCAGCAGATCCAGAAAGATGGAGCAGAGCCACCACTTAAAGGCCCTCCTGGCTTGCTCTGCTGGGCAGCACCTAGGCAAGAGGCACCACAAGAGGGGTCAGGCTCCTTCCACCCCCTCCCCAGCTCCATTTCTCATCCCCACCACTGCTTTCCTTTCCCAGGGGCTGGTGCTGCTCCCTGCCCTGGGCACCACAGAAATGGGAAAGCAGGGAAGAAATCAATGATCTGGTGGTGGAGCAGAGAGAATTCAAGAATCAAGAATCAAGAATCAAGAAGGCTGGAAGAGACCTCAAAGATCATCGAGTCCAACCTGTCACCCTACACCTCATGCCTATCTAAACCATGGCACCAAGTGCCACATCCAATCCCCTCTTGAACACCTCCAGGGATGGTGACTCCACCACCTCCCTGGGCAGCACATTCCAATGGCCAACCACTCTCTCTGTGAAGAACTTTCCCCTCAGCTGGAGCCTAAACTTCCCCTGGCACAGCCTGAGACTGTGTCCTCTTGTTCTGGTGCTGGTTGCCTGGGAGAAGAGACCAAACCCCTCCTGGCTACAACCTCCCTTCAGGTGGTTGTAGACAGCAATGAGGTCTGCCCTGAGCCTCTTCTTCTCCAGGCTGAACACCCCCAGCTCCCTCAGCCTCTCCTCATAGGGCTTGTGCTCAAGGCCTCTCCCCAGCCTCGTTGCCCTTCTCTGGACATGCTCCAGCAATTCAACATCTTTCCTAAACTGAGGGGCCCAGAACTGGACACAGGACTCAAGGTGTGGCCTAACCAGTGCTGTGTACAGGGGTACAATGACCTCCCTGCTCCTGCTGGCCACACTATGCCTGATGCAGGCCAGGATGCCATTGGCTCTCTTGGCCACCTGGGCACACTGATGGCTCCTGTTCAGCTGCTGTCAACCAGTACCCCCAGGTCCCTTTCCACCTGGCTGCTCTCCAGCCACTCTGACCCCAGCCTGTAGCTCTGCATGGGGTTGTTGTGGCCAAAGTGGAGCACCTGGCACTTGGATTTGTTGAATGCCATCATGTTGGACTCTGCCCATCTGTCCAGCCTGTCAAGGTCCCTCTGCAGAGCCCTTCTACCTTCTAACAGATCAACACCTGCTCCCAGCTTGGTGTCATCTGCAAATTTACTGATGATGGACTCAATCCCCTCATCCAGATCATCAATAAAGATATTGAACAGGATGGGGCCCAGCACTGATCCCTGGGGGACACCACTAGTGACAGGCTGCCAGCTGGATGTGGCACCATTCACCACCACTCTCTGGGCTCTGCCCTCCAGCCAGTTCCTAACCCAGCACAGAGTGCTGCTGTCCAAGCCACAGGCTGCCAGCTTGGCCAGGAGTTTGCTGTGGGGGACAGTGTCAAAGGCCTTGCTGAAGTCCAGGTAGACTACATCCACAGCCTTTCCCACGTCCACCAGGCTGTCACCTGATCATAGAAGGAGATCAGGTTGGTGAGGCAGGACCTGCCCTTCCTAAATCCATGTTGGCTGGGCCTGATTCCTTGGCCATCCTTCAGGTATGCAGTGATTGCCCCCAAGACAATCTGCTCCATGATTTTCCCTGGCACTGAGGTCAGGCTGACAGGCCTGTAGTTCCCAGGTTCTTCTGTCCGTCCCTTCTTGTGGATGGGTGTCACATTGGCCAGTTTCCAGTCTTCTGGGACCTCTCCAGTGAGCCAGGACTGGTGGAAAATGATGGAGAGAGGCTTGGCCAGCTCATCTGCCAGCTCTTTCAGCACCCTAGGATGAATCCCATCAGGTCCCATGGACTTGTGAATATCCAAGTGACTCAACAAGTCTCGAACTAATTCCACATGGATTTCAGGAGTACAGCACTGCTCCTTGACCCCATCAACCAGCTCAGGAGGCCAGTTATCCTGAAGTCCTCCTGCCTTACTGTTGAAAATGGAGGCAAAGAAGGTATTTAGAATCTCAGCCTTCTCCTCATCCTTAGTTACAATGTTACCCTCCACGTCCAGTAAAGAGCTGAGCCCTGAACAATCCCAGCCTGGCCCCACCAAGCCCCCCCAAGTCATTTCCATTCCCAGCCATGCTGATGATTTCCAAGGAGCTGATGGCTCCTACAGCAGCTCCTTGTCCTTCCACTGGGCAATTTATGGCTCCTGCTTGTGCTCCTGAAAAATCCAGAGCAGGGGAAAGCCTTCACCTGCTCCTATCTTTGCATCCTTGCAATGGTTTGAAACTGCAGCAGGGTGGATTTAGGTTGGAGATTGGGAAGAAGCTCTTTGCTGTGAGGGTTGTGGAACATTGCAACAGGTTGCCCAGGGAGGTGGTGGAGGTCCCATCAAGGTCAGGCTTGCTGGAGCTCTGAGCACCCTGCTGTGGATGGGGATGTCCCTGCTGACTGCAGGAGGCTTGGACTGGATGAGCTTGGAGGGTCCCTTCCAACCCAGTGCAGTCTTTGGTTGCCTTCTGTGTCCTACACCTTCCTGTCCCCCCTTGGCTCTCCTTTGCACATCAAACACCTTCTATGACCAGGTGATAACCTTAATAGATGAGGGGAGAGCAACTGATGGCATTGACCTGGAGCTGAGCAAAGCCTTCCACACTGCCCCACACCACAGCCTGGTCTCCAAACTGGTGACACAGGGATTTGATGGGTGGACCACCAGATGGATAAAGAATTGGCTTGATGGTGCACCCAAAGAGTGGCTGTCCATGGCTCCATGTCCCAGTGGAGGCCAGGGACAAGCAGAGTCCCTCAGGGATCAGTCCTGGGACCAGGCTTGTTCAGCATCTTTGTTGGTGCCATGGACAGAGGCATTGAGGGCACCCTCAGCAGGTTTGCTGATGGCACCAAGCTGTGTGGTGCAGCAGACAGGCTGGAGGGAAGGGATCCATCCAGAGGGAGCTGGACAGGCTGGAGGGAAGGGATCCATCCAGAGGGAGCTGGACAGGCTGGAGGGAAGGGATCCATCCAGAGGGAGCTGGACAGGCTGGAGGGAAGGGATCCATCCAGAGGGACCTGGACAGGCTGGAGGGAAGGGATCCATCCAGAGGGACCTGGACAGGCTGGAGGGAAGGGATCCATCCAGAGGGAGCTGGACAGGCTGGAGGGAAGGGATCCATCCAGAGGGACCTGCACAGGCTGGAGGGAAGGGATCCATCCAGAGGGACCTGCACAGGCTGCAGAGCTGGGCACAAGCCAACCTCAGGAGGTTCAACAAGACCAAGGGCAAGGTCCTGCAGCTGGGTGGAGGCAATCCCAAGCACAAATCCAGGCTGGGCAGGGACTGGCTGGAGAGCAGCCCTGAGGAGAGGGACTTGGGGGTGCTGGGGGAGGAGAAGCTCAGCAGGAGCCAGCAGGGAGCACTTGCAGCCCAGAGAGCCAAGCAGAGCCTGGGCTGCAGCAGGAGAAGTGTGGCCAGCAGGGCCAGGGAGGGGATTCTCCCTCTCTGCTCAGCTCTGCTGAGACCACACCTGGAGTACTGCATCCAGTTCTGGAGCCTCTGTTCCAAGAGGGATCTGGAGGTGCTGGAAGGTGTCCAGAGAAGGGCCATGAGGATGAGCAGAGGGCTGGAGCTGCTCTGCTCTGAGGACAGCCTGAGAGAGTTGGGGTTGTGCAGTCTGGTGAGGAGAGGGCTCTGAGGTGACCTTCTTGTGGCCTTGCAGGATCTGAAGGGGGCTCCAAGAAAGCTGGGGAGGAACTTTTTAGGCTATCAGGGAGTGACAGGACTGGGGGGAATGGAATAAAGCTGGAAGTGGGGAGATTCAGGCTGGGTGTGAGGAAGAAATTCTTCCCCATGAGAGTGGTGAGAGCCTGGAATGGGTTGTCCAGGGAGGTGGTTGAGGCTCCATCCCTGGAGGTGTTTGCAGCCAGGCTGGATGAGGCTCTGGCCAGCCTGATCTGGTGTGAGGTGTCCCTGCCCATGGCAGGGGGTTGGAACTGGCTGAGCCTTGTGGTCCCTTCCAACCCTGCCTGATTCTATGAGTCTATGATCCTAAGCAGAGTTGGGGGCTGGGCTGAGCCCTGCCTGGAGGAGGACCTGACCTGGATGTGAAGCTGTGAAGAGCCTGCAGCATTGCTCCTTGTTTGGCTGCTGGCTGCTGCAAGGGTTAAATCCTCTTTGCTGTTCAAACATGAGCCTCATTTTTCCAGTGGGATGCTGAAGCCAGACAGGATCAGCTCCTGCCTCTTGTTATGTCTTTCTTCACTAGATTAAAGATCCTTTAGCAGCCTCTATTTTCTCCCAGGAAGGTTCTTACTGATGGCAATCAAGTCACCTCCCTCATCCTTTTTGATAAACTCCCCAGCCTGAGCTCTTTAAGCTCCTGCTAGATCTTTTTCTTTTTTTTTTTCACCTCCCAGCACTTCTGAGGTGTCCATGAATCTTTCCTGCAGTCCCCCCACCCTGGGCTCTCCTGCTCTGCCCAAGGGTCTCCATTCCCTGGGGTGTGGTGTAGAAGTGTGTCCAACCCTAGGAGTGTGGCATGGAAGTGTCTTTCCCTGGAGATGTGGGGTGGAAGTGTCCTCTCCTAGGGGATGTAGGGTGGAAGTGTGTCCATCCCTAAGGAAAGTGAGGTGGAAGTGTGTCCATCCCTAGGGAAAGTGGGGTGGAAGTGTGTCCATCCCTAAGGAAAGTGAGGTGGAAGTGTGTCCATCCCTAGGGAAAGTGGGGTGGAAGTGTATCCATCCCTGGGGACATGAGGTAGAAGTGTGTCCATCCCCAGGGAAAGTGAGGTGGAAGTGTGTCCATCCCCAGGGAAAGTGAGGTGGAAGTGTGTCCATCCCTGGGGATGTAAGGTGGAAGTGTCCTTGCTTCAGGATGTGGGGTGGAAGTGTCCATCCCTGGGGATATGAGGTGGAAGTGTGTCCATTCCTAGGGAAAGTGGGGTGGAAGTGTGTCCATCCCTAAGAAAAGTGAGGTGGAAGTGTGTCCATTCCTAGGGAAAGTGGGGTGGAAGTGTGTCCATCCCTAAGAAAAGTGAGGTGGAAGTGTGTCCATTCCTAGGGAAAGTGGGGTGGAAGTGTGTCCATCTCTGGGGGTATGAGGTGGAAGTTTCCTTGCCTGGGGATATGAGGTGGAAGTGTCCATCTCTGGGGATATGGGGTGGAAGTGTCCATCCCTGGGGATATGAGGTGGAAGTGTCCATCCCTAGGATTGTGGCATGGAAATGTCCTTCTCTGGAGCTGTGGGGTGGCAATATCCATCCCTAGGGCAGGAGAGACCTCAGAGCAGCCTTCCAGTACCTGAAAGGGGCTCCAGGAGAGCTGGGGAGGGACTTGTGACAAGGGCTGGGAGTGCCAGGATGAGAGCTGGGAGAGGGGAGACTGAGACTGGAGAGGAGGAAGGAATTCTTGCCAGTGAGGGAAGGGAGACACTGGCACAAGTTGCCCAGGGAGGCTGTGGCTGTCCCCTCCCTGGAGGTGCTCAAGCCCAGGCTGGATGAGGCCTTGGTCAGCCTGGGCTGGTGGGAGGTGTCCCTGCCCATGGCAGTGGGGTTGGAACTGGATGAGCTTTGAGGTCCCAACTCAATGCATCTATGAACCCCCACTCTGGGTGCCCCTGCTTTAGGCCTGGATGATTTCCAGAGGTCCTTTCCATGCTGGGCTTCCATTTGGCTGCCCCCAATCCCTCTGCTTCCTTCAGGGGCAGGCAGCAGGGGAGCAGCTGAACTGGAAGCTCTCATCTTCTAATCCTCTCCTTTCCTGGAGCTCACACCACGCAACAACAACAACAACAACAACAAACACCAAACCCACAACAAAACCCCAAGCCCCCTGGGTGCCAGAGGAGGGCTAAATGAGGCAGTTCAAGCATCAGGAACGTTTGCAAAGTGGTTGTTCTCCAAGCAGGAGACACTTGAGATAATCTGTTCAGGCACCCAGAGAAGCTGCTCCCACCAAAGGGCTGTCACTGGTGTCAGAGGCACTTAGTGTCAGGCTGCCAAAGTGCCTCCTGCTCCTCAGCTCCCCAGCACCCAACAGGAAACACATTTGGCTGCTTTGCCATCTTAAGAAGACTCCCAAATCCCCCCCCCCCCCCTCCTCCTCCTCCTCTTCTCTCTCTCCCCCCCTTCCTCCACTCCCTCCTGACAGCTTTCTTAACCTTTCCCCCATCCCTTTCTCACTTGGAAGCGCAGAAAGTTCTCAGCTGAGGGCAGCTGTGAAGAGAGGAAAGGGAGGAGGAAAGGGATGGGGGTGGGAAGAAAGAAGGGGGGGGGGGGGGGGAAGTGTTGAGTGCCTATTTTGTTTCTTTTTTCCTTGTCTTGTTGGTTGTCTATTTTATTTCTTTTTTTATTGCTGGGTGTCTATTTTCTTTTTTTCTTCTCTTGCTGGGTGTCTATTTTGTTCCTTTTTTTTGACTTGCTGGGTGTCTATTTTCTTTCTTTTTTTCTTGCTGGGTGTCTATTTTGTTTCTTTTTTTCTTGCTGGATGTCTATTTTCTTTCTTTTTTTCTTGCTGGGTGTCTATTTTCTTTCTTTTTTCCTTGTCTTGCTGGGTGTCTATTTTCTTTCTTTTCTCCTGGTCTTGCTGGGTGTCTATTTTCTTTCTTTTTTTCTTGCTGGGTGTCTATTTTCTTTCTTTTTTTCTTGCTGGGTGTCTATTTTCTTTCTTTTTTCCTGGTCTTGCTGGATGTCTATTTTCTTTCTTTTTTTCTTGCTGGGTGTCTATTTTCTTTCTTTTTTTCTTGCTGGGTGTCTATTTTCTTTCTTTTTTTCTTGCTGGATGTCTATTTTCTTTCTTTTTTTCTTGCTGGATGTCTATTTTCTTTCTTTTTTTCCTGTCTTGCTGGGTGCTATTTTGTTTTTTTTTTTTTCCTTGTCTTCACACTGCTTAAAGATGAGTCTCACACCTTCCTGCCTGCTGCCTTGTAATTAAAAGGCTGACTCCATGCTGCTCCATCAGGGGAACCCTAATCAGGGAGGTGTCAGAGGAGGGCTGAGCAGATTTTTTTGGGGGTGGGGAGGAAGGGGGGACAAGGAAGTTTCCTTCTTCTCACCACTCCTTTCAAAGCTGCTTGGGAGTTTTTCACAGACTCATAGAATGGTCCAGGCTGGAAGGGACCTCCAAAGCTCAGCCAGTCTGACCTCCCCCCAGGAACATCCCCAACCAGATCAGGTTGTCCAGGGCCTCACTGAGCCTTGCCTTGAATATCTCCAGGGGAGGAGCCTCAACCACCTCCCTGGGCAACCTGTTGCAGTGTTCCAGCAGCCTCCTAGTGAAGAACTTCTTCCTGATACCCAACTTGAATCTGCTCTTCATGCCACCAAGCTGTGTGGTGCAGCAGACTGCTGGAGGATGCCATCCAGAGGGAGCTGGACAGGCTGCAGAGCTGGGCACAAGCCAACCTCAGGAGGTTCAACAAGACCAAGGGCAAGGTCCTGCAGCTGGGTGGAGGCAATCCCAAGCACAAATGCAGGCTGGGCAGGGACTGGCTGGAGAGCAGCCCTGAGGAGAGGGACTTGGGGGTGCTGGGGGAGGAGAAGCTCAACAGGAGCCAGCAGTGAGCACTTGCAGCCCAGAGAGCCAAGCAGAGCCTGGGCTGCAGCAGCAGAAGTGTGGCCAGCAGGGCCAGGGAGGTGATTCTCCCTCTCTGCTCAGCTCTGCTGAGACCACACCTGGAGTACTGCATCCAGTTCTGGAGCCTCTGTTCCAAGAGGGATCTGGAGGTGCTGGAAGGTGTCCAGAGGAGGGCCACGAGGATGAGCAGAGGGCTGGAGCTGCTCTGCTCTGAGGACAGACTGAGAGAGTTGGGGTTGTGCAGTCTGGAGAAGAGAAGGCTCTGAGGTGACCTTCTTGTGGCCTTGCAGGATCTGAAGGGGGCTCCAAGAAAGCTGGGGAGGGACTTTTGAGGGTGTCAGGGAGTGACAGGACTGGGGGGAATGGAATAAAGCTGGAAGTGGAGAGATTCAGACTGGAAATGAGAGTGGTGAGAGCCTGGAATGGGTTGTCCAGGGTTGAGGCTCCATCCCTGGAGGTGTTTGCAGCCAGGCTGGATGAGGCTCTGGCCAGCCTGACCTGGTGTGAGGTGTCCCTGCCCATGGCAGGGGGGTTGGAACTGGCTGAGCCTTGTGGTCCCTTCCAACCCTGACTGATTCTCTGATTCTCTGAAATGAGTCTTGTCTTTTCTTTTTTTTTTTTTTTTTTTTTTTTTAGGTGTTGCCTTTTGCAGGCAGCAACCCTCCAGCTCAGGCAGAGGGGTTGGGGTCCTGCACGTCCCTGAGTGCTGATGATGCACTCCCAGCTCCATGCAACCCAGCAGAGGAGGAGAAGACCCCAGACAAAGCTGAAGGCTCATCAGCTGAGTGAGCTTTCAAAGCAAATAATTGCATGAGTCAAAGTGATTTACTAAATTAAGTCCTTCTGCAGGGGCTGGGGAGTTTGCTTTTTGCCTTTTTTTTGCCTCTATTTTTTGCCTTTTTTGGCCTTTTTTTTTTTTTTTGCCTTTTTTTTCTTTTTTATCCCTTTGCAACACAAAGGTTTAGTGGTGGTGGTGGGCAGGGGAAGGTTGGGCCCTGTGCTGGCTCCTGCTGGGACCTGCTGCCTTCCATTCTGGGCTAAATTCAGCCCTTTTTTGTTTGTTTGGTGGTTTTTATTTTTTTTGTAGCTCTCACCAGGATGCTGTCTTGGAGGGGTTGTGGGCAGGGAAGCTCAAGGGCTGCAGCATTCTGGGTGCCTGGCTCTGGTTGCTTCTGGAGGGGCTTGTGCCATGCACCCACCTGTCCCAGGACCTCTGGCTCGAAGGATGGGGTCCTAGGACCTTCAGCTCAAAGGAAGGCTCCCAGGACCCTTCTCAGGAGCTCCAGCCTGAAGAGGAAGATCCTGGGACCCTTCTCCTTGGGTTCTCCAGTTAGGAGAGGGGGTCCTGGGACCCTTCTTCCCAGGAGATCCAGCTCAAAGAAGGGGTTCCAGAGCCTCCAGCTCAAAGAGGGGGTCCCAGAACCTCCAGCTCAAAGAGAGGGTCCCAGGACCCTTCTTCCCTGGAGCTCCAGAGAGGGGGTCCCAGAACCTCCAGCTCAAAGAGGGGGTCCCAGGACCCTTCTTCCCTGGAGCTCCAGAGAGGGGGTTCCAGAACCTCCAGCTCAAAGAGGGGGTCCCAGGACCCTTCTTCCCTGGAGCTCCAGAGAGGGGGTTCCAGAACCTCCAGCTCAAAGAGGGGGTCCCAGGACCCTTCTTCCCTGGAGCTCCAGTCTGAAGAGGAGGATCCTGGGACCCTTCTCCTTAGGTTCTCTACTTAGAAGAAGGGATCCTGGGACCCTTCTTCCCAGGATCTTCAGCTCAAAGAAGTGGTCCCAGGACCCTTCTTCCCAGGATCTCCATCTGAAAGAGGGGGTCCCAGGTCTCTTCTTCCCAGGCAGCTTGAAGAGGGAGTTGTTGAACCTCCAGCTAGAAATCTTCACCCTCCTGCTTGAGGTTCCAGACCTCCTGCTCAGGATCCAGAGCCAGGCTAGACCCTGACTCCAGCTTATCCTAGCTGGCTGCAGGAGAAGAAGGCAACTGAGACCCTTCTGGAACTGGAGACTTTTCCTTTTCTGTCCCCTCCATGAGTCATCCACCTCCTTTAGACTCAGCTTCCACTTGCAGGAGCTATAATTCCCCCCTCCCTCCAGCAGTCAAGAAAGGCAAACCTCAACCCAAAGCTCTTTTGGCAAATGCCAGCCAGCAAAAAAAAAAAAAAAAAAAAATAAACTCTGCTCCTGGATTTTTTTTTTTTTTTGTTGTTTTAGATTTCGATGAAGCTTTTTTTTTTTTATTCCTCCCCCCACCTCCCCCTTCCCTCTCCTCTTTTAAGGAGAATTAATTGATATTTACTCAGCCTGTCAAAATAGCTCCAGTGCGTTGGAGTGCTTGGAACAGGGTGGTGGTAGGGAAGGGAGGCAATGAGTCAGTGGGAAATGAATTAAAAGCAGCAGCAGCAGCTCCTGCTCAAGGCCAATTAATGGTGGGGTTGGGTTTTTTTGGTTGCTTTTTTGTTTTGTGTTTTTTTTTTTTTCCTTGTTGTTGGGTTTGGTTTTTTTCTGTGCTCCAACAGAACTTGGGCTCCAGAGAAAGAGATTCTGAGAGACCTGCCCTGGAGGCTTCTTGATTTAGGGGCACAGGATGCATCAAGTTGGAAAGGAGCCTCCAAGGGCAACTTGTTCAACCACTCTGCACCTCCAGCTAGAGCAGGGCCCCAGCATGTTTGAATGCCTCCAGGGATGGGGCCTCAACAACCTCCCTGGGTAACCTGTTCCAGAATCTCACCAAACTCCTTGTGCAGAACTTCCTCCTGCTCTCCAACCTAAACCTCCCCTGCTCCAGTTTCAAAGCACTGCCCAGAGTCTCCCTACCCTCCTTGTGGAGAGCTTCCTCCTGATGTCCAACCTAAACCTGCCCTGCTCCAGTTTCAAGCCATTGCCCAGTGTCTCCCTACCCTCCTTGTGCAGAGCTTCCTCCTGCTCTCCAACCTAAACCTGCCCTGCTCCAGTTTCAAACCAGGTGTCCAGGGAGGTGGTGGAAGCCTCATCCCTGGAGGTTTGTGCAGCCAGGCTGGAGGTGGCTGTGAGCAACCTGCTGTGGTGTGAGGTGTCCCTGCCCATGGCAGGGGGGCTGGGACTGGCTGAGCCTTGAGCTCCCTTCCAACCCTGACAATTCTCTGCTTCTAACTCCCTCCTGAAGTCCAACCTAAATCTCCCCTGCTCCAGTTTCAAGCCATTGGTCCTCATCCTGTTTCTCCACCCCCACTTCAATCCTGCTCTCTATCCTCCTCCTCACCTCCCCCTTTTCTCCCCTCATTTGTCATCTTTATTAGTTCTTAATCTCCCATGGGTGCTGTGCAGTGAATCACAGAATCATGGAATTGTTTCAGCTGGAAAAAGCCTCCAAGATCATCCAGGCCAACATCAACCCAGCCCCACCATGGCCACCAAACCCTGGCCCCAAGAGCCATGGCCACAGGTTCCTGGAACCCCTCCAGGGATGGGGACTCCACCACCTCCCTGGGCAGCCTGTGCCAATCCCTGACCACTCTTGCAGCAAAGAAATTGTTCCAAACCTCCAACCTCAACCTCCCCTGGTGCAACTGGAGGCTTTTTCCTCTCCTATCACCTGATACTAGGGAGAAGAGACCAACTCCCACCTCACTCCAACCTTCTTGCAGGGAGTTGTAGAGAGCCAGAAGGTCTCCCCTCAGCCTCCCTTTCTCCAGGCTGAACACCTTCAGCTCCCTCAGCTGCTCCCCAGCTTGGTTGTCCTTCTCTGGACCTGCTCCTGGAGTCCAAAGCTGAGCCCAGCACTCAAGGTTTGGCCTCCCCAGTGCCAAGAAGTTGAAGTGGATGACAACTCCATGGGGCCCCAACATCAGATTCACTGAAACTTGCTGAAAGGATCAAAGCCCCTCTGGGTTTTGTGGTTGGGGGCAGAGCAAAAGGGACTGGTGAGGAGAAGCAGCTGACTTTTCCCACCTCTCCCTTTAATTCCCCACCCCAAGCTGCTATGAAGTGAGGTTTGGTTTGATTAACCTCAGGAGGGAAGGATTTTGTCCCTTTTGCTGTGGGTAAGCAGTAAGTGGGCAGTTGCTGCTCTCCCTCTCCCTGCCATGCCCCCTGACAGGAAGATGAATTGGGCTCCAGCCCAGGAGAAATGAACATTTATTTCACCTTGCAAATGTGCTGAGCTGGTGGAAAGGCTGAGCAGGGGGAAGGCAGGACTTGGGGAATGGAAATGGGAGGTTTGCAGCACTGGGATGAGAAGCCAGAGGTGCTGGTTTGGGCAAGAGCTTGTTGCATGTGGTTATCCCAGTCTAGAAAGTGCTGAGGCTCTGCTTTACCTTCCCTGATCATAGCCTCATGGACTGGTTTGGGTGGGAAGGGACTTCTAAAGCTCATTTACTCCAACTCCCCTCAGCAGGGACATCCCCAGCTAGAGCAGGTTGCTGAGAGCCCCAAAACAACCTGACCTGGCCGGGGGCATCTTCCACCTCTCTGGGCAACCTGGGCCAGGCTCTCACCACCCCCAGTGTCCAAAAGTCTTCCTTAGACCCAGTCTGAGTCTCCTTCTTAGTTTCAAACCATTCCCCCCTTGTCCTGTCCCAGCAGGCCCTGCTCAAAACTCTGTCCCCAGCTTTCTTTAAGCCCTGAAAAGCCACCAGAAGGTCTCCCTGGAGCCTTCTCTTCTCCAGGCTGACCAACCCCAACTCTCCCAGCCTGGATCATTCTTCAGGGGACAACCAATTTGTGGTCAGCTCAGACATTTTGATGGGAAAGGGCAATTTGGTTTCTGGGGGCCACAGAACATCCTCTGTGCCCCAGCCTGCATCTCCCATCCCCTTTCCCCAGCACACAGAAGGGACCCTGCAGTCCTTAGCCACCTCTTGAGCATCCAGAAGATAAGAGAAATGATTGAGGGCATTCAGAGGAAGCTGAGGGCCTGGGGAGAGGATGAATGGGAGCTGATTGAGGCTGCCTAGCTCAGGCATGAACCCAACCCTTTGCCTTCCATCACTGAGCTCCAAATCTTTCCCCTGCTGGCTTCTCTCTTTGCTCCCAACCCAAAGCAAAGCTGAACTCTCTCCTCACAGCCAGCCCAAGTTGGGTGCTTGTGGCAGAGCCTGGGGCTGGGCTGCTGCTCTGGAGGAGCCTGTGAAAGGCTGCTGGAGCTGGCTGCAGGAAGATGACTGCAAAAAATTCCAGTTGGGGCAGGGGGGAGGGGAGCAGGGGGAGAAAATCTGCCCTTTGCTTGTTGGTTTTGCTTCTCTCCCTCATGCTGGAAGCAGCTACTGGTGGACAAAAAAAAAGAAAAAAAAAAACAAAAAGGCAAAGCAAGAACCCAACCCAAGCTAATCTTCACCATGGCTTTCCATGAGGGTTGGAGTTGTTTCCATCCCTGCTTGCTCTTTCTGCCTGAAACACTCAGTTCTCTTTGGTTTGGTTTGTTTGGGGTTTTATTTAATTTTATTTTTTTTTCTCTCTCTTCTGGGCTCTCAATCCCAACTTTTTCTTCTCCTAAAGTAACATATGGGGGGGTGGGGGTGTGGGGGAAATAAAGTGGGGGAATGTGTTAAGAGAGAAGGCAGGACAAAAGAAGGGCACAGAAATAGAGGAATGGGGGCTGGCTGGCAGGGAGGGGATGAGATGAGAGCTTGTGGCTCTCAAAGGGGGTGCAGAATGTGACCCACGTGGGACACAAAGCACCTGACAGCAGGACAAAGCTCAGCAGGGCTGATCCTGAGCCATGCAAAGAGCATCCCTCAGGGATGGGAGGAATTGGAGCCAAAGCATCCCCCAGGGATGGGAGGAATTGGAGCCAAAGCATCCCCCAGGGATGGGAGGATTTGAGCTGGAGCATCCCTTTGGGATGGGAGGGATCAGGGCTTGAAACATTCTTTTGGGTTGGGAGGGTCTGAGCTGGAGCATCTCCTTGGGATAGGGGAGGACTGGGGCCAGAGCATCCCTTTGGGATGGGGAGTCTGGGGCTGGAACATTCCTTTGGACTGGGGGAGATCAGGGCTGGAGTATCCCTTTGGGATGGGAAGAATTGGAGCTGGAGTATCCCTTTGGGATGTGGGGGACTGAAGTTGGAACATCCCTCTGGGCTTGGAGAGAAAAGGGCTGGCCCATTCCTTTGGAATGGGAAGGATTTGAGCTGGAGCATCCCTCTGGGCTGGGAGACACAAGGGCTGGAGCATCCCTTTGGGATGGGAAGGATCAGAGCTGGAGCATCCTCTGGGCTTGCAGAGACAATGGCTGCAGCATCCCTTTGGGATGGGAAGAATTTGGATTGGAGCATCCTCTGGGCTTGCAGAGACAATGGCTGCAGCTTCCTTTTGGGATAGGGGGGATCAGAGCTGGAGCATCCCTCTGGGCTTGCAGAGACAATGGCTGCAGCATCCCTTTGGGATGGGAAGGATCAGAGCTGGAGCATCCCTCTGGGCTTGCAGAGACAATGGCTGCAGCTTCCCTTTGGGATGGGAAGAATTTGGATTGGAGCATCCTCTGGGCTTGCAGAGACAATGGCTGCAGCATCCCTTTGGGATGGGAAGGATTTGGATTGGAGCATCCTCTGGGCTTGCAGAGACAATGGCTGCAGCTTCCCTTTGGGATAGGGGGGATCAGAGCTGGAGCATCCCTCTGGGCTTGCAGAGACAATGGCTGCAGCTTCCCTTTGGGATAGGGGGGATCAGAGCTGGAGCATCCCTCTGGGCTTCAGAGACAATGGCTGCAGCTTCCCTTTGGGATAGGGGGGATCAGAGCTGGAGCATCCCTCTGGGCTTGCAGAGACAATGGCTGCAGCTTCCCTTTGGGATGGGAAGGATCAGAGCTGGAGCATCCCTCTGGGCTTGCAGAGACAATGGCTGCAGCTTCCTTTTGGGATAGGGGGGATCAGAGCTGGAGCATCCCTCTGGGCTTCAGAGACAATGGCTGCAGCATCCCTTTGGGATGGGAAGAATTTGGATTGGAGCATCCTCTGGGCTTGCAGAGACAATGGCTGCAGCATCCCTTTGGGATGGGAAGAATTTGGATTGGAGCATCCTCTGGGCTTGCAGAGACAATGGCTGCAGCATCCCTTTGGGATGGGAAGAATTTGGATTGGAGCATCCTCTGGGCTTGCAGAGACAATGGCTGCAGCTTCCCTTTGGGATAGGGGGGATCAGAGCTGGAGCATCCCTCTGGGCTTGCAGAGACAATGGCTGCAGCATCCCTTTGGGATAGGGGGGATCAGAGCTGGAGCATCCCTCTGGGCTTGCAGAGACAATGGCTGCAGCTTCCCTTTGGGATGGGAAGGATCAGAGCTGGAGCATCCCTCTGGGCTTGCAGAGACAATGGCTGCAGCATCCCTTTGGGATGGGAAGAATTTGGATTGGAGCATCCTCTGGGCTTGCAGAGACAATGGCTGCAGCTTCCCTTTGGGATGGGAAGGATCAGAGCTGGAGCATCCCTCTGGGCTTCAGAGACAATGGCTGCAGCTTCCCTTTGGGATAGGGGGGATCAGAGCTGGAGCATCCCTCTGGGCTTCAGAGACAATGGCTGCAGCATCCCTTTGGGATGGGAAGAATTTGGATTGGAGCATCCTCTGGGCTTGCAGAGACAATGGCTGCAGCATCCCTTTGGGATGGGAAGAATTTGGATTGGAGCATCCTCTGGGCTTGCAGAGACAATGGCTGCAGCATCCCTTTGGGATGGGAAGAATTTGGATTGGAGCATCCTCTGGGCTTGCAGAGACAATGGCTGCAGCTTCCCTTTGGGATAGGGGGGATCAGAGCTGGAGCATCCCTCTGGGCTTGCAGAGACAATGGCTGCAGCATCCCTTTGGGATAGGGGGGATCAGAGCTGGAGCATCCCTCTGGGCTTGCAGAGACAATGGCTGCAGCTTCCCTTTGGGATGGGAAGGATCAGAGCTGGAGCATCCCTCTGGGCTTGCAGAGACAATGGCTGCAGCATCCCTTTGGGATGGGAAGAATTTGGATTGGAGCATCCTCTGGGCTTGCAGAGACAATGGCTGCAGCTTCCCTTTGGGATGGGAAGGATCAGAGCTGGAGCATCCCTCTGGGCTTCAGAGACAATGGCTGCAGCTTCCCTTTGGGATAGGGGGGATCAGAGCTGGAGCATCCCTCTGGGCTTCAGAGACAATGGCTGCAGCATCCCTTTGGGATGGGAAGAATTTGGATTGGAGCATCCTCTGGGCTTGCAGAGACAATGGCTGCAGCTTCCCTTTGGGATGGGAAGGATCAGAGCTGGAGCATCCTCTGGGCTTCAGAGACAATGGCTGCAGCATCCCTTTGGGATAGGGGGGGTTCAGAGCTGGAGCATCCCTCTGGGCTTGCAGAGACAATGGCTGCAGCTTCCCTTTGGGATAGGGGGGATCAGAGCTGGAGCATCCCTCTGGGCTTGCAGAGATAATGGCTGCAGTATCCCTTTGGGATGGGAAGAATTTGGATTGGAGCATCCTCTGGGCTTGCAGAGACAATGGCTGCAGCTTCCCTTTGGGATGGGAAGGATTTGGATTGGAGCATCCCTCTGGGCTTGCAGAGACAATGGCTGCAGCATCCCTTTGGGATAGGGGGGATCAGAGCTGGAGCATCCCTCCAGGCTGGGGCAGAGGGGGATACACATTTCCCTTGTCTGAGCACCTGGAGCTTTCCTGCCTGTCCCAGCCCACCCTGGGAATCCTTTTCCCCCTGCAAACCTGCTGCTGCAGTTGGGAAGTGTCAGGCAGCAGACCTCAGGCAATTACAGGCAGAGAGCAAAATCCTCTCCCTGAATCAGAGAGGACATCTGCTCCGTGCCAGCTCCTCTGGGGACAGCAGGAGGAAGAAAGGGACATTGTCAAATCCTTTCAGGTCCCAGATGCCAATTTAAGAAGAGTTTCCAACCCCCTCACAGGGCTGGTTGGGGCAGCCTGCCTCTTCCACAGGCCAAATTCCCACTGGAGTGGAAGGAAAGCTGAGTCTGAGCAGGGCTGACCTGGGAGGAAGAGCAAATTTCAAGTTCATTTTTAAAATGCTGATTTTTCTTCTTCTTTTTTTTTTTTTTTTTTTTTTTTTTTTTTTTTTTTTTTGCTACAGAATTATTCCAGGGCTCAGTTTTCCTCTCTGCTCCTCAGGGCTGAGTCTTCTTCCCCTTTTCTAAAGCTTTCCCCCCCTCCAAAAAAAAAAAAAAAAAAAAAAAAAAAAATCAGATTTGTGAGCAGTTGGTGAAACCTTGGAGTAAGGTTTCCAAAATCCTTCCCTTCACCCCTGGGGGATCCCTGAGCCTGCAGCACCCCCAGATTGGGGCTACCACCTCTTTCCCTGCTGCTTTTTTTTATTTCCTGGGTGCTCTGTGGACCCCCAAAGATTCTCTGTGGATGATTTTTTTTTTTTTTCTTGACAGCTCCAAAGAATTTCTTTGGACTTTTGTCCACAGATGGGACTCTGTGCCCATCTTCCTGTGTCTCTGTGGGGTCTGTGCCCATCCTGCTGTGTCCTTGCGGGGTCTGTGCCCATCCTGCTGTGTCCCTGTGGGGTCTGTGCCCATCCTGCTGTGTCCCTGTGGGACCTCTGCCCATCCTGCTGTGTCCCTGTGGGGTCTGTCCCCATCCTGCTGTGTTCCTGTGAGGTCTGTGCCCATCCTGCTGTGTTCCTGTGAGGTCTGTCCCCATCCTGCTGTGTCCCTGTGGGGTCTGTCCCCATCCTGCTGTGTCCCTGTGGGACCTCTCCCCATCCTGCTGTGTCCCTGTGGGGTCTGTCCCCATCCTGCTGTGTTCCTGTGAGGTCTGTGCCCATCCTGCTGTGTCCTTGCAGGTCCTCTCCCCATCCTGCTGTGTCCTTGCAGGTCCTCTCCCCATCCTGCTGTGTCCTTGCAGGGTCTGTCCCTATCCTGCTGTGTCCCTGTGGGGTCTGTGCCCATCCTGCTGTGTCCCTGTGGGGTCTGTCCCCATCCTGCTGTGTTCCTGTGGGGTCTGTGCCCATCCTGCTGTGTCCTTGCAGGGTCTGTCCCCATCCTGCTGTGTCCTTGCAGGGTCTGTCCCTATCCTGCTGTGTCCCTGTGGGACCTATCCCCATCCTGCTGTGTCCCTGTGGGGTCTGTCCCTATCCTGCTGTGTCCCTGTGGGGTCTGTCCCCATCCTGCTTGTTCCTGTGGGGTCTGTGCCCATCCTGCTGTGTCCCTGTGAGGTCTGTCCTTACCCTGCTGTGTCCCTGTGGGACCTATCCCCATCCTGCTGTGTTCCTGTGGGGTCTGTCCCCATCCTGCTGTGTCCTTGCAGGGTCTGTCCCCATCCTGCTGTGTTCCTGTGGGGTCTGTCCCTATCCTGCTGTGTCCCTGTGGGGTCTGTCCTTACCCTGCTGTGTCCCTGTGGGGTCTGTCCCCATCCTGCTGTGTCCTTGCAGGGTCTGTCCCCATCCTGCTGTGTCCTTGCAGGGTCTGTGCCCATCCTGCTGTGCCCTTTCAGGGTCTGTGCCCATCCTGCTGTGTCCTTGCAGGGTCTGTGCCCTTCCTGCTGTGTCCCTGTGAGGTCTGTGCCCATCCTGCTGTGTCCCTGTGAGGTCTGTGCCCATCCTGCTGTGTTCCTGTGGGGTCTGTCCCCATCCTGCTGTGTCCCTGTGAGGTCTGTCCCCATCCTGCTGTGTCCCTGTGGGATCTGTGCCCATCCTGCTGTGTCCCTGTGGGATCTGTGCCCATCCTGCTGTGCCCTTGCAGGATCTGTGCCCATCCTGCTGTGTCCTTGCAGGGTCTGTGCCCATCCTGCTCTGTCCCTGTGGGTTCTCTCTGCATCCTGCTGTGTCCTTGCAGGGTCTGTGCCCATCCTGCTGTGTCCCTGTGGGGTCTGTGCCACCCCAGGTGCTCTTTTAGCTGGAGAAAGCTGCCCCAAAGGGGGAGATGTGGCTGGGGGTGGTGAATCCATCGAGGTGCACCTGCTTGCATCTGCCTCCCCCAGCTCAGCAAGCAGCCACAGGAGCTCTTTGGAGGGAGACTGAGATGGTTTTTTCCCTTCCCCCTGTTCAGTGACCCTGCCTGCTCCTTGCAAGCAGGCTAAGTACTGATTCACAGGGCACCGATCCTGATTTCCTTTGCCTTGTGGTGCTCGAGAGGAATTGCAGCCGAGCGGCAGCGTTGTCAAGCTGGATCAAACCAGCAGCCTGTCGAGCAAGCCTCTCCCCACCCCAGAAACTCACCAGGCTCAGCCCTTTTCAGAGCTGCAGAAGATCAGGGCTGAGAGCAGAGGCTGGTTGAACTCAGGGCTCTTTATTCCTGGCTGCTCTGGGAGGAGGAGCTGGTTTCTGGCAGGGGAAGAAGAGGTCCAAGGGCTGGGAGCTCACACAGTGACCTGGACCTGCTGCAGAGCCAGAGCGTGAGAGAGAGAGAGAGGTGAAGCTGGAATCTGTGTGGAAAAGTGACCCAAAAGTGGGGTTGGGCAGGGACTGGCTGGAGAGCAGCCCTGAGGAGAGGGACTTGGGGGTGCTGGGGGAGGAGAAGCTCAGCAGGAGCCAGCAGTGAGCACTTGCAGCCCAGAGAGCCAAGCAGAGCCTGGGCTGCAGCAGGAGAAGTGTGGCCAGCAGGGCCAGGGAGGGGATTCTCCCTCTCTGCTCCACTCTGCTGAGACCACACCTGGAGCTCTGTGTCCAGTTCTGGAGCCTCTGTTCCAAGAGGGATCTGGAGGTGCTGGAAGGTGTCCAGAGAAGGACCATGAGGATGAGCAGAGGGCTGGAGCTGCTCTGCTGTGAGGACAGACTGAGAGAGTTGGGGTTGTGCAGTCTGGAGAGGAGAAGGCTCCCAGGAGACCTTCTTGTGGCCTTCCAGTATGTGAAGGGGGCTCCAAGAAAGCTGGGGAGGGACTTTTGAGGCTATCAGGGAGTGATAGGACTGGGGGGGATGGAGCAAAGCTGGAAGTGGGGAGATTCAGGCTGGGTGTGAGGAAGAAGTTCTTCCCCATGAGAGTGGTGAGAGCCTGGAATGGGTTGTGCAGGGAGGTGGTTGAGGCTCCATCCCTGGAGGTGTTTGCAGCCAGGCTGGATGAGGCTCTGGCCAGCCTGATCTGGTGTGAGGTGTCCCTGCGCATGGCAGGGGGTTGGAACTGGCTGAGCCTTGTGGTCCCTTCCAACCCTGCCTGATTCTATGATTCTAACATCATCAAGAGATGGATTAATTGCTGGTGAATGGCTAATGAAGCCCTTGTGAGCCAGCAGCCTGGCTCTGATCTGCAGGAGGTGGGGAGGGAGCTGTTTGAAATGCCTCTGCTGGGCTGGGTTTTGAAGCTGCTCTGGTTGCCATCATCCCACGCTGCTGGGGATGGAGGATGTTTGCCAATGAGGCTCCTAAAGTCACCCCACAGCACTTTGGTCCTGCTGCCAGATGGGTGCTGGGTGAGCCTCAGGGCTCTGGCTCCATGAGGTGCTTGGATTTGTGGTGACCCAAGAGCATCTTGGTCGTCACCGAGGGGTTCAGGGCACCCATGGGCACTGAAGGATCTCCACATTCTCTGGGGACTGATGGCAGCTTACAGAGATGGGCTGAAGGAATGGCCTCAAGCTGCCCCAAGGGAGGGTTAGGTTGGCCATGAGGAACAATTTCTTCTTCTTGAGGGTTGTCCAGGCCTGGCCCAGGCTGCCCGGGGCAGTGGTGGAGTCTCCATCCCTGGAGGGGTTTGAAAGCTGTGGAGATGTGGTGCTGAGGGTCATGGTTTGGGGTTGCCCTGGCAGTGCTGGGGGAAGGGTTGGGCTTGATGATCTGAAAGGTCTCTTCCAACCAAAACCATTCCATGGTCTCCAGGTCCTCTGAGGGCTGATGAAACACACCCTGAAAGCCCACCCATGGCCCCCGTGTGACCACACACATGGTGCTGAGTGACCACACACGGTCCTGTGCATGTTTAGCCCTGTGCTGAAGGTTACTTCCCTGCCAGCTTCCTTCCTACAACTGTCCTGCAACCCCCTCCTGAGCAGCAACACAGCCCCCAGGTGATGCCCTTCCAGCCTCACCCACAGCTTGGGAGAGAATCACTGTGGGGGGGATGGAAAATAAAACATTCAGCAGGGGTGGGGGGAGAAAAGGCAGCAAAGAGGAGGAGGAGGAGGAGGAGGAGGGGGAGGGGGAGGCTCTTTTCATCTGTATAATAGCCTGTTTGTGACAAGGAGCCTCTGTTCTCTTCCAGTGGAAAGCTTTTAAGAGCCCGGAGAAGGACAGGCAATTACGGGAAGGTTCCTGTACCTGATGGGGTGTTGCCACAAATCACTCCTCGGCATCCCGAGGAGTTTTGGAGCGTGGCCATCACTGGCTGATTGCTGTGCATGGGGAGAGAGGGGCGGGAGGGGAGAGAGAAGGGTTTGGGAGGGGAGAGAGAAGGGTTTGGGAGGGGAGGAGTTGGAAGCAGGGGGGGGGGGGCCTCAATCCCCTCTCGTCTCCCAGCTCCGGCCCCGGTGTTAATGGTGCATCATCAGCTCCTGGAGGGCTCAGCAATTAGCGAGTGGCATTAAAGCTGCTCGTCAGGTGCACTCCCAGCCTTGGCTGGAGGGGAAGTTAAAGCTCATCAGCTGGAAATCACCGAGAGCTGCAAAGGGCAGAGCTGGTGGAGGGAGAGGAGGAAGCCTGCTAATGAGTTTGGGGCTGGGCTAAAAGAGCCAGCAGCGCTCCGGCCAACATCCTGCACCCCAGGGGGCTGGGGACCGCCAGTATCCTGCCCCCGGCGTGGGCTGCAAGGCTTCAGGGAGCTTGGGAGAGTCTCCTTCCAAGCATCTCCTTTCCTGCTTCAAGGAGGATAGGGAAATGCCTGAGAGGGGACAGCAAAAGAGCTAGGAGGATGCTGAGGGGATTGGAACATCTCTGGGATGAAGAAAGGCTGAGAGGGGCTTGGGGTGTTTTAGCCTGGAGAAGAGCAGCCTGAGGAGGGATCTGATCAGTGCTGATCAATACTCAAGGGTGGGGGGCAGGGGGATGGGGCCAGGCTTTGGTCAGTGGTGCCCAGGGACAGCACAAGGGGCAGTGGGCCCAAACCTGACCATCAGAAGTTCCATCTCAACACGAGGAGGAACTTCTTTGACTGAAGGGTGCTGCAGCCCTGGAGCAGGCTGCCCAGGGAGGTTGTGGAGCAGCCTTCCAGGATTTGAAGGGGACCTGCAGGAGAGCTGGAGAGGGACTCTGTACAAAGGCTGGGAGTGACAGGACAAAGGGTGATGGCTTCAGACTGGGAGGAGCTGGGCTGAGAGGAGGCATGAGGAGGGAATTCTTCCCCAGGAGGGTAGTGAGGCACTGGAACAGGTTGCCCAGAGAAGTTGTGGAGGCTCCAAGCCTGGCAGTGTTGAAAGCCAGGCTGGATGAGGCCCTGAGCAACCTGAGCTGGTAGGAGGTGTCCCTGCCCATGACAGGGGGGTGGAACTGGATGAGCTTTGAGGTCCCTTCCAACCCAAAACCAGTCCATGATTCTATGATCAAGGGCTGAAAAAGCCTTAAAAAAGAAAAAAAATAAAACCAGGAGTGGCTGCCAGAAGGGAAGGGAAGGGGAGGAGAGGGGACAGGAAGGGAGAGAAAGGGAGAGGGAAGGAGAGGGGAGGGAAGGGAAGGAGAAGGGAGGGGAGGGAAGGAGAGGGGAGGGAAGGGAAGGAGAAGGGAGGGACGGGAAGGGGAGGGGAGGAAAGGGAAGGGGAGGGGAGGAAAGGGGAGGGGAGGGGAGGAAGGAGAGGGGAAGGGGAGGGAGGAGAGGGGAGGGGAGGAGGAGAGGGGAGGGGAGGGAGGGAGGAGAGGGAGGGGAGGGAAGGAGAGGGGAGGGGAGGAGGAGGGAAGGAGAGGGGAGGGGAGGGAGGAGAGGGGAGGGAGGGGAGGGGAGGGGAGGGGAGGGAAGGGGAGGGGAGGGGAGGAGAGGGGAGGGGAGGGAAGGAGAGGGAAGGGAGGAGGGGAAGGGGAGGGAGGGGAGGAGAGGAAAGGGGAGGGGGGAGGGAAGGGGAGGAGAGGGAGGGGAGGGGAGGGGAGGGGAGGGAAGGAGAGGGGAGGGGAGGAGGGGAGGGAAGGGGAGGAGAGGGAGGGGAGGGGAGGGAGGGGAAGGGGAGGGAGGAGAGGGGAGGAGAGGGGAGGGGAGGAAGGGAGGGAGGGAGAGGGAAGGGGAGGGGAGGGGAGGAGAGGGAGGGGAGGGAGGAAGGGAGGGGAGGAGAGGGAAGGGAAGGAAGGGGAGGAGAGGGGAAGGAGGGGAGAGAAGGGAGAGGGAGGGGAGGGAAGGGAGAGGGAGGGAGGGAGAGGGAGGGGAGGGGAGGGAGGGAGGGAGGGGAGGGAAGGGGAGGGGAGGGAGGGAAGGGGAGGGGAGGGAGGAGAGGGAAGGGGAGGGGAGGAGAGGGAGGGAAGGGGAGGAGAGGGAGGGGAGGGAGGGGGAGGGGAAGGGGAGGAGAGGGGAGGGAAGGGGAGGAGCAGGGATGGGATGGGACAGGAAGGGAGAGAAAGGGAAAGGGGAGGAGAGGGGAAGGGAAGGGACTGAGGGCAACTTGGCCAGAGGAGCCTTGCTCCAAATTAATTCATCTTTGCTGGTAATGGAACCTGGGGGCACAGCTCCCCAGAGATGGGGACACACAACAACCCTGTGTCTCTGGCAAGGTTATTTTTGGCTCATCTTAATGTGCTTGAAAGCCACAATCCTGCTGCAAAAAGGCTCAGCCACAGGATAACTTAATTAAAGTTTACTTAAGAGAGTTAAATATTCATTATTTGGCTTCAATTAGTGCCTTGGCTGACCCTCTCCCCCCCTTCCAAGCCTCTTCCCCCCTTCCTCCCCCACCCCAAGGTGCTGTTTTCACTGGGGTTAATCAAGCTGAAGGCTGCTCGTGGTAAGGTCCTGGTTCTGTTTGGGCTTAAAAAGGAGCAGTGCACCATTTTTTGGCCTTTTCCAGGCTGCTCTGCTGAGGCCTGGGAATTTAGAGTCGTGGCCTCGTGGCACAAACTGGAACCCAGGAGGTTCCACCTGACCATGAGGAGCAATTTGTTTGTTGTGAGGGTGCTGGAGGGCTGGAGCAGGCTGCCCAGAGAGGTTGTGGAGTGTCCTTGTGTGGAGAGCTTCCAACCCCCCCTGGGCATTGTGCTCCTGGGCAAGCTGCTGTGGGTGCCCTGCTGGAGCAGGGGGGGTGGACTGGCTGAGCTCCAGAGGTTCCCTTCCAACCCCATCCATGCTGGGATTCAGGGATGTGTCTCAGCAGCTGCACATCAGAGGCTGGGGTGGTGTGAGGGAGCCTGGCTGGCAGGAGTTAATCAAACAGCAACCAACAGACCCTTTTCCTGGAGTTTTCCTCCTGGAAGTGGGTCAGAGCAGCTCTGAGCTGGGACCTGAGCATCAATTTTAATTCCCTACCCTGCTCCAACGCGTGCCAGCTACGACTCCACCTGCTCTGAGCTGCTGTCCTGATTTATTTAAGGCTTCTGCAGCCTCTGCTGTGGTTCTCCCCCAAGAGCTGTGCAGCCAGCACTGCAGGCAGGGTGGTTCAGACACCCTCCCTGCCTGGGGACAATGTCACAACAGCTTTCTGACACAGCCAGTGGTCACTGGATGTCCCAGCAGAGCTGTGAGAGCCTGGCAGGCTGCAGGAAGGCAAAGCTGAGTGCCCATGGCAATCCCAGAATCCCAGCACGAGAGGGGTTGGAAGGGAGCTCTGGAGCTCATCCAGTCCAAGCCCCTGCTCCAGCAGGGCACCCACAGCAGCTTGCCCAGCAGCACAACCCAGGGGGGGTTGGAAGCTCTCCACACAAGGACACTCCACAACCTCTCTGGGCAGCCTGCTCCAGCCCTCCAGCACCCTCACACCAAACAACTTTCTCCTCCTCTTCACATGGAACCTCCTGGGTGCCACTTTCTGTTTCCCTTTGTGCTGTCCCTGGGCACCAGTGAGCAGAGCCTGGCCCCAGCCTCTTGCCCCCCACAGCTCCTTTAGCTCTTGCTGAGCATTGCTCAGCTCCCCTCTGGGGCTGCTCTTCTGCAGGCTCTCAGCCCCAGGGCTCTCAGCCTTTGCTCTTCCCAGAGCTGCTCCAGGCCCCTCAGCAGCTTCCCAGCCTGCCCTGGACCCTCTCCAGCAGTTCCCTGTCCCTCTGCAACTGGGGAGCCCAGCTTGCCCAGGATCAATGTTCAGGTGGGGCTGGAAGATCCCCAGGGAAAGAGCCTCCACAACCTCTCAGGGCAGCCTGCTCCAGGGCTCCAGCACCCTGCAATCAAAGAAGTTCCTCCTCATGTTGAGATGGAACTTCTGATGTTCCAGTTTGTGCTCCTTGTCCTGTCCCTGGGCACCACTGACCAAAGCCTGCCCCCAGCCTCCTGACCCCCACCCTTGGAGGACTGACCAGCATTGAGCAGATCTCCCCTCAGTCTCCTCTTCTCCAGGCTAAAAAGCCCCAAGTCCCTCAGCCTTTCCTCCTCAGAGCTGCTCCAGGGCCCCTCAACATCTTCCCAACCCTTTGCTGTAGTCTCTCCAGCAGTTCCTTGTCCCTCTTAAACTGGGGAGCCAAGAAGTGAACCCAGGACTCCAGCTGTGGCCTGACCTGGGCAGAGCAGAGGGTGCAGAGGACCTCCCTTGACCTTCTGGCCACACACTTCTTGATGCCCCCCAGGAGACTTCTGTCCTCCCAGCACTCCCTGAGCTCTTTGCTCTTCTGCCCCCACATCTCCTTTCCCAACCACCACCCTGGTGCCTGGCTTGGCCATTCCCACTGAGTCTACACCTCCAGTGTTGAGCCTGAGCCACCAGTTGGGATGGGAGAAAGTTGGATTTGGGCTTATTCCCACCCCCCCCCCCCCCCTCCCCTTCCTACACAGAGGAATCCATTGTGGTTTTTCCACCTCCCTTGGAAATGTTGCTGTTTCAATGTGTTTTCACTTGAATCCTAATTCTGGAGGAAAAAAAAAAAAAAACAACAAAAAAACGGGAGAGGAAAATAGAAACAGAAAAGAGCCTTTCAACAGTGAGTTGATTTAATTTCTTTCCTTGGCTTTGTTTTCCATCAAAGCTGCCATTGCTATCCCTCAGCCAGGATGGAAACCTGTGTCCAAATTGCCCCAGGAGATGTTTCTACTGACATCCTTCAAGAGGGGAGGGGAAAATCTGAGCCTGAAACCACCTCCCCCCAGCTCTGGTGCTCTGGATGAGGCTTTTCTGTGCAAAATCCCTTGGCCAGCTAAGGACTTAAAGCCTCATCTTTGAATTTCTTGCAGACCTCCAACCATTTTGACCTCCTGGAAGGAGGTGGTGAGCCTCTCCCTCCAGGAAGGACATTGAGGGGCTGGAGGAGGTCCAGAGAAGGGCAACCAAGCTGGGGAAGGGTCTGGAGAACAGGGCTGTAGGGAGGAGCAGCTGAGAGAGCTGGAGGAAAAGAGGCTGAGGGTTGACCTTCTGGCTCTCTACAGCTCCCTGCAGGCAGGTTAGAGCCAGGATGGTGTTGGCCTCTTCTCCCAAGGAAGAAGTGAGAGGAGAATAGGGAATGGCCTCAAATGGTTTAGGTTGGACATTAGCAGAAACTTCTTCCCTGAAAGGGTTCTCAAAGCCTGGCCCAGGCTGCCCAGGGGGTGGTTGAAACCCCATCCCTGGAGGGGTCTGCAAGCTGTGGAGATGTGGTGCTGAGGGCCATGGCTCAGTGCTGGGCTAGCAGTTGAACTCCATGATCTGAAAAGCCTTTTCCAGCCAAAACCATTCCATGAGCCTAGAAGATCTGGAGGCTTCCTTTGCTTACCCACCCCTGGGCCAGTCCCCCACCCTGGGACCCCTCAGCCATGCCCTGTCCCTATCCAATCTCAGGCACTGCTCCTCTCAGCCAGCTCCCAGAGCTTCCCTTCCTCCTCCTCCTTCCTTCCAGCCCAGCTCTGTGGACAGGCTGCCCAGGGAGGTGTTTTGCATCCCCATCCCTGGAGGTGTTCAAGAAACCTCTGGCCATGGCCCCTGGGGCCAGGGTTTCCTGCCCATGCTGGTGTTAGGCTGAGGGTTGGATCTGATGATCTCGAAGGTCTTTTCCATGATGGGCATGGTCCCCCCTGCTGAGCAGCTCCTGCTGCCTCCCCAGTGCTGCCCTGGCTCCAAGGGGCTATGAGTGGTGGTGGAAAATGAGATTATTCCTAGCATCAGGAACCTTCCTCAGGCTGCCAAAGGCCACAAAAGCAAAACTTTGCTGGAGAAGTGAGCTGGATTCAGTGAAACAGCAGCAGGGCATCAGTCAGGAGATCAGTCAGGGGGTGAGCAAAGCCTTCCACACTGTCCCACACCACAGCCTGGTCTCCAAACTGGTCACACAGGGGTTTGATGGGTGGACCACCAGATGGATAAAGAACTGGCTTGATGGCTGCCCCCAAAGAGTGGCTGTCCATGGCTCCATGTCCCAGTGGAGGCCAGGGACAAGCAGAGTCCCTCAGGGATCAGTCCTGGGACCAGGCTTGTTCAGCATCTTTGTTGGTGCCACATGGACAGAGGCATTGAGTGCAGCCTCAGCAGGTTTGCTGATGGCACCAAGTTGTGTGGTGCAGCAGACAGCTGGAGGGAAGGGATCCATCCAGAGGGACCTGGACAGGCTGGAGGGAAGGGATCCATCCAGGGGGACCTGGACAGGCTGGAGGGAAGGGATCCATCCAGAGGGACCTGGACAGGCTGGAGGGAAGGGATCCATCCAGAGGCACCTGGACAGGCTGGAGGGAAGGGATCCATCCAGGGGGACCTGGACAGGCTGGAGGGAAGGGATCCATCCAGAGGGACCTGCACAGGCTGCAGAGCTGGGCACAAGCCAACCTCAGGAGGTTCAACAAGACCAAGGGCAAGGTCCTGCAGCTGGGTGGAGGCAATCCCAAGCACAAATGCAGGCTGGGCAGGGACTGGCTGGAGAGCAGCCCTGAGGAGAGGGACTTGGGGGTGCTGGGGGAGGAGAAGCTCAGCAGGAGCCAGCAGTGAGCACTTGCAGCCCAGAGAGCCAAGCAGAGCCTGGGCTGCAGCAGGAGAAGTGTGGCCAGCAGGGCAGGGAGGGGATTCTGCCCCTCTGCTCAGCTCTGCTGAGACCCCACCTGGAGTACTGCATCCAGTTCTGGAGCCTCTGTTCCAAGAGGGATCTGGAGGTGCTGGAAGGTGTCCAGGGAAGGGCCATGAGGATGAGCAGAGGGCTGGAGCTGCTCTGCTCTGAGGACAGCCTGAGAGAGTTGGGGCTGTTCAGTCTGGAGAAGAGAAGGCTCTGAGGTGACCTTCTTGTGGCCTTCCAGGATCTGAAGGGGGCTCCAAGAAAGCTGGGGAGGGACTTTTGAGGATATCAGGGAGTGACAGGACTGGGGAGGATGGAATAAAGCTGGAAGTGGGGAGATTCAGACTGGATGTGAGGAAGAAGTTCTTCCCCATGAGAGTGGTGAGAGCCTGGAATGGGTTGTGCAGGGAGGTGGTTGAGGCTCCATCCCTGGAGGTGTTTGCAGCCAGGCTGGATGAGGCTCTGGCCAGCCTGATCTGGTGTGAGGTGTCCCTGCCCATGGCAGGGGGGTTGGAACTGGCTGAGCCTTGTGGTCCCTTCCAACCCTGACTGATTCTCTGATTCTCTGTTAATTATGGCCATAAATAACCTGGGAAAAAGCCAGGACAGGTCAAAGGGAAACAGAGGAGCAGCAGCAGCCTTCGGGGCCTCGGCGAGAGGAAAATCATTTGCTGCATATTTTGCATCTTCCAGGAAAAGAATTGAATCCATATGGCAGCTCCCAGCCAAGGCTGGATGCTTGGAGATGGGAAAGCATCTGTCTGGAGGTTGGGGAGCACGTCAGATCTGGCAGGAACATGTTAATTTGGTGCTTACCCTGATGATTTCCATGCGTCAGAGGGGAGGGGGTTGGGGATTTGGGGGTTGGGTTTGGGTTGGGTTTTTTGGGTTTGGTTTTTTTCTCCATAAAAAAAGAAAGTGGCAGCTTTAGCTTCTCAGTTTGCCAGTGGTGGTCAGAGCTTCATCAGCCCTTCAGCCTCTTCATCTTCATGGCTTTGGGATGGGCACTAAGCTGCAGCTCACTCTGGGAGGGTGCAGGCAAGGAGGAGTTCTCAGCAGCACAGCTTGGTGGGGGTGGAAGGGAGCTCTGGAGAGCTCTCAGTCTAACACCAAGGCAGAGGCACCCACAGAAGGTCACACAGGAGCACATCCAGGAGGCTTTGGAAGCTCTTCAGAGATGTGAGACTCCAATACCTCTCTGGGCAGCCTGCTCCAGGGCTCCAGCAGCCTGCAATTAAAGAAGTTCCTCCTCGTGCTCAGGTTTGTGCCTGTTCCCCCTTGTCCTGCCACTGGGAGCCACTGAGCAAAGCCTGGCCCCAGCCTCCTGACCCCCACCCTTGAAGTATTGATCAGCATTGATCAGATCCCTCCAGGCTAAAAAGCCCCAAGCCCCTCAGCCTTTCCTCACCAGAGGTGTTCCAATCCCCTTAGCATCTTTGCAGTCCTTTGCTGTGCCCTCTCCTTCTTGAACTGGGCAGCCCAGAAGTGGACCCAGGACTCCAGCTGTGGCCTCACCAGGGCACCAGCAGGGGGGCAGGAGAACCTTCTTTGCACTGCTGCTGGCCACATTCTCCTTCATGCACCCCAGGAGACCTTCTGGACCACAGGGGGCATGGTCATCCTGTTGTCCACCACAGACTCCCAGGTCCTTTCCATCTCCTGTGGGCTGGAAAACAAAACTCCTTCTCTGCTGTGCAGTTCCTGGTCTGGAGAAAAGGAACTGGAGAAGCAAGAGGGGAAGCCTCAGCAGGATGAGTTTTTGGCCCAAGCAGCTTGTAAGGAAGGTGCAAAGCCCCAAGGGGGCTGCACCCCTGGCAGGGGCCCCTTCCAGCAGCTGGGGGTCTTGGTGACAGATTCATCCAAATTAGGCAGCTCAGTCAGCAGCTCCCCAAAGTCCTTGGAGACCCAGCAGAGCTTTTCCCAAGCTTTCCATCTGGGAGTAGTTTATAGGAGGAGATGTTTGCATCGCTCCCCTCCTGCTCTTTGTCACTCTCTCTGTCACCATGGGGGGCTGGGGCTTGCTGGTTTGTGTCTTCTGCTGGCCTGCCTGGCTCTGGGTCTGTTCCAGCCAGCACAGTGCTCACCAGGGACTGCTGCCTGCAGGTCCTTGCTTTTTGCTGGGGTCCTGGAAGGGAACCTCTGGAGCTCACCCATTCCAAACCCCCTGCCCAGCAGGGCACCCACAGCAGCTTGCCCAGGGGCACAATGCCCAGGGGGGGTTGGAAGCTCTCCACACAAGGAGACTCCACAACCTCTCTGGGCAGCCTGCTCCAGGCCTCCAGCACCCTCACAGCCAAGAAGTTTCTCCTCTTCAGTTGGAACCTCTTTCCCTCTTTCTTTCTCTCTTTCCCTCTTTCTTTCTCTCATTCTCTCTTTCTCTCTTTCACTCTTTTTCTTTCTCTCTTTCTTTCTCTCTTTCACTCTTTCACTCTTCCTCTCTTTCTCTCTCTCTTTCTTTTTTCTGCAGGTGCAGGCAGAGCTGTGCAGGTGCAGGCAGGGCTGTGCAGGTGCAGGCAGAGCTGCAGGCAGGGCTGTGCAGGTGCAGGCAGGGCTGTGCAGGTGCAGGCAGAGCTGCAGGCAGAGCTGTGCAGGTGCAGGCAGAGCTGCAGGCAGGGCTGTGCAGGTGCAGGCAGAGCTGCAGGCAGAGCTGTGCAGGTGCAGGCAGGGCTGTGCAGGTGCAGGCAGAGCTGTGCAGGTGCAGGCAGAGCTGCAGGCAGAGCTGTGCAGGTGCAGGCAGAGCTGCAGGCAGGGCTGTGCAGGTGCAGGCAGGGCTGTGCAGGTGCAGGCAGAGCTGCAGGCAGGGTTGTGCAGGTGCAGGCAGAGCTGTGCAGGTGCAGGCAGGGCTGTGCAGGTGCAGGCAGGGCTGTGCAGGTGCAGGCAGGGCTGTGCAGGTGCAGGCAGAGCTGCAGGCAGGGCTGTGCAGGTGCAGGCAGAGCTGCAGGCAGGGCTGTGCAGGTGCAGGCAGGGCTGTGCAGGTGCAGGCAGAGCTGCAGGCAGGGTTGTGCAGGTGCAGGCAGAGCTGTGCAGGTGCAGGCAGGGCTGTGCAGGTGCAGGCAGAGCTGCAGGCAGGGCTGTGCAGGTGCAGGCAGAGCTGTGCAGGTGCAGGCAGAGCTGTGCAGGTGCAGGCAGAGCTGCAGGCAGAGCTGTGCAGGTGCAGGCAGAGCTGCAGGCAGGGCTGTGCAGGTGCAGGCAGAGCTGTGCAGGTGCAGGCAGAGCTGCAGGCAGGGCTGTGCAGGTGCAGGCAGAGCTGCAGGCAGAGCTGTGCAGGTGCAGGCAGAGCTGTGCAGGTGCAGGCAGAGCTGTGCAGGTGCAAGCAGAGCTGCAGGCAGAGCTGTGCAGGTGCAGGCAGAGCTGTGCAGGTGCAGGCAGGGCTGTGCAGGTGCAAGCAGAGCTGCAGGCAGAGCTGTGCAGGTGCAGGCAGAGCTGTGCAGGTGCAGGCAGGGCTGTGCAGGTGCAGGCAGAGCTGCAGGCAGGGCTGTGCAGGTGCAGGCAGGGCTCTGAGGTGCTGCCAGCTCATCTGCATTCCTCAGTGCCTCGTCCTGTTTCCCAGTCTCAGGATGCCAGGCTGATGAAAGTTAATTCAATTTCAGCGAAGAAATTGATTAATGGACTGGATTTAACCCAAATTCCCACTGTCCCAAGGCCCCCTGAAGCATACCAATTGCCCCTGAGCTGCCATTCCCACTCCAGTGGGGGCAGATGGGCAAAGGGGCAGAGCCACAGGGCAGTGACAGGGATGCAGCAGCAGCCGAGGGGGGAAGCAGCACATCCAGAGGGGATTAGTTCAACAGCTTTCAATTAAACCCTCTCCAGATGAGTGTCCCCCAAAGGCTGTTGCCCCTGGGGTGCTGTGGGGTGTTCTGGGGAGGTGACGTGGTGAGTCTCAGGGCTGGGGTAGGGTAGGGATATGGAGAGCCTCCTCCTGCCCTACTTTCCCTTCCTAGGAGCTGGGGAGGAGAACTGAGGTGCCTGCAGTGCTGGGCTGACCTGGTTTGGTTCCCCCCCAGGACCCCACCAGGCAAAGCAGCTGAGTGGTGCCAGGCACATGGAATGTGGGTCAGGGCTGGGAGGGGAGCAAGGAAAACCCTGACTAAAGGCACCTGCTGAAACCAGGCTGGAAACCCCCCAGACCTCCCCCTCCTGGGACAGCACAGGAGTTCAATCTCCAGGTGAAAGGCAGGCAGGGAAACACCAGCAGTGCCCTCCTAACCCTGAGCAGCTGCCCACAGGGTTGGAGCTCAGCAAGCTGGCTCTGAAAGGGAGAGGAGAAACCCTTCCCTCCCTCCAGTCTCCCCCCTGTTCCCTCTACAGGCAGTGTCTATGGGGGCTGGCCCTGCACACCCCAAAAAGCCCCAGCACAGGAGATGCTCCTCACACCCCAAGGTCCTGAGCTCCTTGTGGTGTCCTTTGCACCTTCCCAAAGCAAGCACAGCCTTTGGTGTCTGCCTCTGCCACCCCCTGACTCCTTCTAGGGACTATGCATCCCCATGGCCCAGGAATTTCCTGTGGTCCACACAACCTCCATGGTCCACAAATCCCCTCTGGTCCCTGCATCCCCTCTGGTCCCTGCATCCCCTCTGGTCCCTGCATCCCCTCTGGTCCACAAATCCCCTCTGGTCCCTACATCCCCTCTGGTCCCTGCATTCCCTCTGGTCCCTACATCCCCTCTGGTCCCTACATCCCCTCTGGTCCCTACATCCTCTCTGGTCCCTGCATCCCCTCTGGTCCCTGCATCCCCTCTGGTCCCTGCATACCCTCTGGTCCCTACATCCCCTCTGGTCCCTGCATCCCCTGGCTGGGAGAGGCCTTTAAGATCACAGAATAGGTTAGGTTGGAGCAAAACTAGAAGTGGGTAGGTTCAGATTGGATGTGAGGAAGAAATTCTTC
The DNA here is from genome assembly GCF_027791375.1 of Indicator indicator. Classification (NCBI taxonomy): domain Eukaryota; kingdom Metazoa; phylum Chordata; class Aves; order Piciformes; family Indicatoridae; genus Indicator; species Indicator indicator. The sequence continues at coordinate 774,064 of NC_072047.1, forward strand.
CCCAGGAGGGTGGTGAGAGACTGGCACAGGTTGCCCAGGGAGGTGGTGGAAGCCTCATCCCTGGAGGTTTGTGCAGCCAGGCTGGAGGTGGCTGTGAGCAACCTGCTGTGGTGTGAGGTGTCCCTGCCCATGGCAGGGGGTTGGGACTGGCTGAGCCTTGAGCTCCCTTCCAGCCCTGACAATTGATTCTATGATTCCATGACCTCAAAGCTCATCCAGTTCCAAACCCCACTGCCATGGGCAGGGACACCTCCCACCAGCCCAGGGTGCTCAAGGTCTCATCCAGCCTGGCCTTGAACTCCTCCAGGGAGGAGACATCCACAGCCTCCCTGGGCAACCTGTTCCAGTGTCTCCCCACCCTCACTGGCAAGAATTTCTTCCTCATCTCCAGTCTCCACCTCCCCTCTCCCAGCTCAAAGCCAGAGAAGGGAAGGAGGGAAGGAGCAGGATGTGGTTAGCAGCACATGGAAGTGTTCAGGCACGCAGGGAATGGAGGTTTATTTTTGTTTCCCATGGGGTGTGGAGACAGATCCAATGCTTCTGCTCCAAAATCTGTGGTGGTTCTGCCAAGGCTTTGGAAGGGGATTGCTACAAGCTGAGGAGCAGCACAGATGTGCTCTGGGATCCAGCAGCCTGATTGTTTCTTGCCTAAAGAGCTGCTTCTGGAGGCATCATCTCCAGGCTGGGGTTTGATGGCACCAAAGGGACCTTCAAGGAGCAGGTGCTGGATGTGTAGGGGAGGGACACTGGGACAAATGAGGGAAATCTTGGCATTGATTTTCCCCATGGCCACCCTACAGGCTGTCACTCCATCCTCCTCCTCCTCCTCTTCCCTGCAGCACTGAGCTCACTCTGGGAGGATTTTCCAGAAGATTCACAGATCCTTCGGGATGAGAGGCTTGGGGTTGGTCAGCCTGGAGAAGAGAAGGCTCCAGGGACACCTTCTGGTGGCCTTGCATGGGTTGAGAAGGAAGCTGGGGCCAGACTTCTGAGCAGGGCCTGTGGTGACAGGACAAGGGGTGATGGTTTGAACTGAAAGAGGCAGACTCAGACTGGGGAGGAGGAAGAAATGTTTGACACTGAGGGTGGTGAGAGCCTGGCCCAGGTTGCCAAGGAGATGGGAGCTGCTCCATCCCTGGAACCATTCCAGGTCAGGTTGTTTGGGGCTCTGAGCAACCTGCTCTGGTTGGAAATGTCCCTGCTGAGCCAGGGGTGGGCTGGATGAGCTTTAAAGGTCCTTTCTCCCCAAAAGCATCCCAGGGCTGTATGAAGCCCTCAGAGCACCTGAAAATCCTCCTGTGGCTGCCTGCAGCAGTTGGGAGGTTCAGGGCCTTGCACAGCCACCACTCACCCCCACCCTAACCAGCAATGCAGGCCTGGGGCTACTCTGCCTCCACATCTGTGTGCCTCAGTTTCCACATCTGTGTGCCTCAGTTTCCACATCTGTGTGCCTCAGTTTCCCCATCTGTGTGCCTCAGTTTCCACATCTGTGTGCCTCAGTTTCCACATCTGCACAGTTTGGCCACTTCCAGTGATCCCAGTGCCAGGAGTCATAGAATCAAAGAATTGTTAAGGTTGGAAGGGAGATCAAGGCTCAGCCAGTCCCAACCCCCCTGCCATGGGCAGGGACACCTCACACCACAGCAGGTTGCTCACAGCCACCTCCAGCCTGGCTGCAAAACCCTCCAGGGATGAGGCTTCCACCACCTCCCTGGGCAGCCTGTGCCAGGCTCTCAGCACCCTCATGGGGAAGAATTTCTTCCTAACATCCAATTTGAATCTCCCCACTTCTGGTTTTGCTCCATCCCCCCAGTCCTATCACTCCCTGACACCCTCAAAAGTCCCTCCCCAGCTTTCTTGGAGCCTCCTTCAGACACTGGAAGGCCACAAGAAGGTCTCCTGGGAGCCTTCTCTTCTCCATTGCTCCTTGGAGGTCATCTCCAGACTGCCCCAAGGCCTCTCCTCACGTCCAGGAGCCACCCAGGACTGCAGCCAGGCTCACAACTCATTCCCTTCAGTGCCCCAAAGCCCCTCAATCCCATCCCACTTTCCCAAGCAATTCCTGCTTGGGGAGCAAGCCAGCAGCAGCAGCAGAGCCCTATTAGCACTCAGCTCCATCCTGCTGCTCGTTCCACTCCCCTTCCCTTCCCAGAATCAAATTAAAGCTCTTTGATTAGTTCCCTTTCTGCACACAACTCCTTGCACAATTAGTGAAGCATTTTTGAGAGCACAAACTAATTGCCTGGCTCTGGCCTCACCCAGCCAAAGCTTTTTGCTTTCATTTCTTCTCACACTTAATTTTTATTAGGATCAAGAGAGAGAGAGAGAGAGAGCAGAAGCTCCACTGAACCACCACTGACAGCAACACAAAGCCCCCCTCAAGCTGGGTGCTGCAGGGCAGAGCTGAAGGCTGGAGGGCACCTGGAGGGCACCTGGAGGGCACCTGGAGGGATGCTCTGCCCATGGCTAACAGCTCACTGCTGGCCCAGTGCTCACCAGTGGCAGGGCACAGATGAGACCTGCTGGGAGCTCATCTCCAAATCCTCCTTTTCCTTAGCTCTGAAGGGTTTTGCTTTGCTGGAGGCTTGGCCACCACTTTGTCCTCATGGCCAACGGTCTCCTGGGGGGCATGAAGAAGAGTGTGGGCAGCAGGGCAAGGGAGGAGCTCCTCCCCCTCAGCTCTGCCCCAGTGAGGCTGCACCAGGAGTGTTGTGTCCAGATCTGGGCTCCCCAGTTGCAGAAGGACAGAGAACTGCTGGAGAGAGTCCAGGGCAGGCTGGGAAGCTGCTGAGGGGCCTGGAGCAGCTCTGGGAGGAGCAAAGGCTGAGAGCCCTGGGGCTGAGAGCCTGCAGAAGAGCAGCCCCAGAGGGGAGCTGAGCAATGCTCAGCAAGAGCTAAAGGAGCTGTGGGGGGCAAGAGGCTGGGGCCAGGCTCTGCTCACTGGTGCCCAGGGACAGCACAAGGGGCAGAGGGCACAAAGTGGCACCCAGGAGGTTCCATGAGGAGAAAGTTGTTTGTTGTGAGGGTGCTGGAGGCCTGGAGCAGGCTGCCCAGAGAGGTTGTGGAGTGTCCTTGTGTGGAGAGCTTCCAACCCCCCCTGGGCATTGTGCTGCTGGGCAAGCTGCTGTGGGTGCCCTGCTGGAGCAGGGGGGGTTGGACTGGCTGAGCTCCAGAGCTCCTTTCCCAACCCCATCCATGCTGGGATTCTGGGATTTTACTGCAGATCCCTGGTATTGGCTGCTCAGCTCTTCACTCATCTCCCCAGGGCTGCCTCACTGGGTCACAGTCAGAGCTGGGATGGGGACCACCAGCTCCATGCTGGGATGGGGACCACCAGCTCTGTGTTGGGATGGGGACCACCAGCTCCATGCTGGGATGGGGACCACCAGCTCTGTGTTGGGATGGGGACCACCAGCTCCATGCTGGGATGGGGACCACCAGCTCTGTGTTGGGATGGGGACCACCAGCTCCATGCTGAGATGGGGACCACCAGCTCTGTGCTGAGATGGGGACCACCAGCTCTGTGCTGGGTTGGAGCAGTGAAGTCTCCAAGCCTCCCTCCCTCCCAACCACTCTGCTTTCCTCAGTCCCAGGCACTCTCTGGTTGTATTTATGAGCAAAACATTTGCTTATTAACCATCACCTGTGCCACCAACATCCCAGGTTTGGAACCAAGGGTCGATGCTGCCCATTGCCTCTGATGGATTCCCAAAGCTCTGAGGCCCCTATCAATTGAAGGGGCCATAAATCACAGTAATTAAACCCTCCTGAAAGCACATTCTGCAGCCTTCAGGGGCTGGCTGTGGTGTGTGGATGACCTCTTGGCAATCCAAACGTTGAGTGCCAGCTCCCAGAGGTTCCTCCTCTCAGACTCTGGGATAATTGATTTCCTGCTGCCTTTTCCTTTATGGATGTCAGAGCCCTCAGAGCAAGGGGGTCAGCAGCAGTGAGGATGGGGTTTAATGAGCTGGTTTGGCTTTTCTTTTTTTCCTCTGTGGAGCTAGGGATGGAGTGGGGAGAGGCTGCATTGGGTAGCAAAGAGCAGGAGCTGCCCAGCTTGCCCCAGAATCACCAGTCTGGGTGCTGTTTGTCTGGGATCCTGCCTCTTGCTCCTTGATTCTTCCCCTCTGCTCTGCTCTGCTCTGCTCTTGTGAGGCTCCACCTGCAGTGCTGCATCCAGCTCTGGGGCCCCCAGCACAAGCAGGACATGAACCTGTTGGGAGATGGTGCTGAGAAGGCCACAAAGATGATCAGAGGTGATCAGAGCTGAACAACTCCCCCATGGGGACAGGCTGGGAGAGTTGGGGCTGTTCAGTCTGGAGAAGGCTCCAGGGAGACCTTAGAGCAATCTTCCACTACCTGAAGGAGCTCCAGGAGAGCTGGGGAGGGACTTTGGACAAGGGCTGGGAATGCCAGGACCCAGGGCAATGGTTTGAAACTGGAGCAGGGGAGATTTAAGTTGGACACTGGGAAGAAATTCTTTGCTATGAGGGTGGTGAGACTTTGGCACAGGCTGCCCCAGGGAAGCTGTGGAGACCTCATCCCTGGAAGTGCTTAAGGTCAGGCTGGATGAGGCTTTGAGCAACCTGGGCTGGTGGGAGGTGTCCCTGCCCATGGCAGGGGGTGGGAACTGGATGGTCTTCAAGGCTTCTTCCAACTGAATCCAGTCTGTGACTCTCTGGTTCCTTACACACTGTGAGTCCAGACCCTAACAGAGCATTTTTGGAGGGGGGATCTGATGGAGCTGTGACTAACAAGTGCCTGAGTGGCAATGTTTTTTGCCAAGGTGCTCCAGAGGGCAGCTTTGCCAGGTGGATTCCTGCTGGGAATGTTGGCAGAGGTTCACCACCTGCATCCCTCTGAAAGCAGCAGCAGCAGCAGCCCTGGTCCCTCCACTCATGAATATTCACAGGGTGGCTGCTGCTGCTGCTGCTGCTGCTGCTGCTGCTGCTTTATCCTGTGCTCTGCAATTACCATTTTAAAGGCTCTCAAATGTTTATCAGACTGGAGCAGGATCTGGAGAGGTGTTTGAGCTGGTGCCTGGGGGGGCTTTGGCTGGCAGGGGGCTTTGGAGGTGGGTGGTGGGCAGCTGGGAGCATCCTCCTGCTTGTGGCTCTGCTGTCCTTGGCTGCATGAAGCTGCCAGGAAGGTGGTGGTGGTGGTGGTGGTGGTGGTGGTGATGTCCTTCAAGCAGGACTAGGACTTGCTGGAGAGGCTGCAGCAAAGGGTTAGAGAGATGCTGAGGGGATTGAAGCAACTCTGATGAGGAAAGGCTGAGGGACTTGAGGCTTCTTAGCCTGGGGAAGAGCAGCCTGAGGGGGGATCTGATCAGTGCTGATCAATACTTCAGGGGTGGGTGTCAGGAGGCTGGGGCCAGGCTTTGTTCAGTGGTGCCCAGGGACAGCACAAGGGGTAAGAGGCACAAACTGGAACATCAGAACTTCTACCTGAACACGAGGAGGAACTTCTTTAGCTGCAGGTGGACAGAGCCCTGGAGCAGGCTGCCCAGAGAGGTGGTGGAGTCTCCACCTCTGAGGACATCCCAAACCCACCTGGAAGTGTTCACAGGCTCACAGATGGCATCAGGTTGGAAGGAACCTTCCAAGGTTATCACATCCAACCCTCCTGCAGTGAGCAGGGACACCTCCTGTGTGCCCTGCCCTAGCTGACCCTGCCTTGGCAAGGGGGGGGGGGGGGTTGGCCTGGATGACCTCCAGAGGTCCCTTCCAGCCCCTACCATTCTGTGACTCTCTGATTATCCTTCTCTCATCCACCTCAAAAGGCTTCCAGGCCTCCTCCATCGCTCACCCCTCGCCATGAGCTTTGGAATCCACCAGCAAGAGGCTGGGACAAGTCCAAGGCTGCTCCAGGATTTCACAACAGTGCTCCTTGGGAAGTGAGAGGGAAGATGAGGCCACAACTATCTCTCAGCCCACACCACCCCAGAGGGACACACCTCGTGGAGACCCTCCTGGAGCTGCTCTTCACAGCTCTGACATCATCCAGCAACCTCCACTCTGCATCCAGCTTCCCATGTGGTGGGAGAGGGTTTGGGGTTTTTGCCTTTTTTTTTTTTTTTTTCCCTAATCCCAATTAAAATGAATCTGAAGCACAGAGCAAGCCAAGAGCTGCTGCACAGAGGGGGCTGGGGCAGGAGAGAAATGTTTCCCCTTGAGATCTTGATGTGCTGCAATGCTCTTCACACTGACATCACCTTCAAGCTGCTTCTCCAAGCCAGGAGGCAGCCTTGGCAGGGAGGGTGGGGGGAGGAAGGTCTCTGAGAGCTTTTGCAAGACAAAGGGTAAATAATGGAGCATCGTTTGTTTAATTGTTGCTAGCTCCCAATTAAAAGAGAGTTGCTGCTCCCTCTGGGGGAAGCAAAAAGGGAGTCTGGCAGCTCCCGAGGAGAGCATGTGGCAGCATCACAGCTTGGATTGCTCTCCCAAAGTGCTGAGCATCCAAAGGCAGGGCTGGGGAAGGGCTGGGGAAAGGAGAAGATGACTTTGCAAAAGCTCCTGCTGCTTCCACATGGGTTTGCATTGGGCTCTGCCTGGGAATTATCTCCTGCCCACCCCCGCTCCGTGCCACAGCTCCACACATGCCAGGGAAGGGTTTGCCAAAGCCTGGTGGACTTTGCAGGCTCGGGTGGCCACAACCAAGCCAGGAATCCAGTTTTTTCCTGGTCTCCATGGGGATAGGTATGTCCTATGGAAAGCTGTGGAGATGTTCTCCTGCTGGGAATCCCCCTGGAGAATCGTGGAATCACTTGGAAGAGACCTTTGGAGATCATCCAGTCCAAGCAGGATCAGCCAGGGCAGGTCAGGCAGGAATGCATCCAGATGAGACTTGAAAGCCTCTAGAGGAGGCTCCAGAGTGGTTTGGGTTGGAAGGGACCCTGAAGATCCTCCAGTTCCAACCCCACAGCACACATGTGGGAGGTTTTGTTCTCCAGCTTCACCAAGGACCTTCTGGAAAAGGTCTAACTTGTTGCTCCAGGCTTGTCCCACAGCAGATGGAGAAAAAGGAGAGAAAGTGGAGAGGAAAGGGGGAGCTGGAGAAGAAGGAGGAATCTGGAAAGGAATTGTGGACCCGGAGAAGAAGGAGGAACCTGGAGAGGAATTGTGGACCTGGAGAAGAAGGAGGAATCTGGAGAGGAATTGTGGACCTGGAGAAGAAGGAGGAACCTGGAAAAGAAGGGAGGACAGGGGAAGAGTAAGGGGGGCCTGGAGAAGAATTTGGGACCTGCAAAGTGGAACCTTGGGAAGAAACAGGAACCTTGGGAAGAAAGGGAGACCTGGGGAGGAATTGCTGGGCCCTGGAGAGGAAAATGGAACCTTGGGAAGAAAGGGGAACCTGGGGAAGAAGCGGGGACCTGGAGAAGAAGAGGGAACCTGGGGAAGAAGTGGGAACCTGGGGAAGAAAGGGGGACCTGGGGAAGAAAGGGGAACCTGGGGAAGAAAGGGGAACCTGGGGAAGAAAGGGGAACCTGGGGAAGAAGTGGGGACCTGGGGAAGAAGATGAAACCTTGGGATGAAAGGGGAACCTGGGGAAGAAAGGGGGACCTGGAAAAGAAGAGGGAACCTTGGGAAGAAGTGGGAACCTGGGGAAGAAGTGGGTACCTGGAGAAGAAGATGGAACCTTGGGAAGAAAGGGGAAGCTGGGGAAGAAAGGGGAACCTGGGGAAGAAGTGGGGACCTGGGGAAGAAGTGGGGACCTGAAGAAGAAGAGGGAACCTTGGGAAGAAAGGGGAACCTGGGCAAGAAGTGGGAACCTGGGGAAGAAGTGGGGACCTGGGGAAGAAGAGGGAACCTTGGGAAGAAGTGGGAACCTGGGGAAGAAGTGGGGACCTTGGGAAGAAGAGGGAACCTTGGGAAGAAAGGGGAACCTGGGGAAGAAGTGAAGCCCTGGAGAAGAAGAGGGAACCTGCAGAAGAATGGGGACCTGGAGAAGAGTCCTTGGTAGGGATGTGGAGACCTTTTAGGCCACCCCAGGAAGGTTCTGCCTCCCTGCACGTGCCAGGGATGGAGCAGAGCAGTTTGGCAGAGGAGGTCTGAATAAACTCTTGTTGATTTTAACCTCAGCCCAGTGCCTGGGGAAAGGCTGCTTGGGAATGGACTCTGCTGGCTTCACTTCACTTTCTTCCCCTTTCCCTTTGCATCAGAACCCTTCTTGGGTTCTCCCCAGCCCTGCCAGGAGGGGAATTGTTCCTGCCAAGAGAGCTGCACGTTACAAGTGTCCTCTGACTGTGCAATCACAGCAGGCAACTCCCCTTTCCCTCCCCTTCCCTGGCTGTCTGACTCGGGAGCTTGTCGGTGATTAAGTTCAGTGTCTCATAAATTATGTTTCCCCAAATTGCTACATTAATAAGGGGCTGGGCATTCCTGGAGGATCATTAATTATAGATACAGTTTTATTTCCCCTGCAAAATGGCCTCTGTGCCTCTCTGGCTTCATTATGCAGCAGCAGCAGGAAGGCAGCAGGCAGTGCTGAGTGGGGGGAGAGGGCTGAGGATGGGCTTGGAGTGGAGCAGAGCAGGCAGGAGACACTTCAGCATCCCACTTGAAAAGCTGCTGGCTCTAGGAGGGGAGGATTCCAGCCCTGCCAAGTGAGGTAGTTCCCAGTCTCAGCTCTCTGCGAAGGATGGAGGTGGATCATAGAAGAGCTGAGGTCGGGAGAGACCTTGGAGATCATCAGGTCTTAACTGCTGGGACAGCCCAGAACGACTTCAAAGCCACTGCCAGTGATCCATGGCCCTCAGCACCACATCCATGTGTCCTCTGCACACCTCCAGGGATGGGGACTCCACCACCTCCCTGGGCAGCCTGTGAGAAAATTTCCACTGAAGAAGTTTCTTCTGCTGTCCAACTTGAACCTCCCCTGGTGCAACCTGAGGCCATCTCCTCTCATCCCATCACTTGTTCCTTGGGAGAAGAGCCCAACTCCCACCTCACCCCAGCCTCCTTTCAGGGAGCTGTAGGGAGCAGTGAGGTCTCCCCTCAGCCTCCTTTTCTCCAGGCTCAACAACCCCAGGGCCCTCAGCTGCCCCTCATAAGAGTTTTGTTCTCCCACTCTTCTCCAGCCCAGGCTTTCCTTGCATGAGGGCACAGTGGGGGTTAAGGTTGCTTAGCAGAGAGGCTGTTGGAGCAGCTGGAGGGGCTGCAGGGACCCCTCATGAGGGACTCAGCTCCAGGACAAGGCTCTCAAATGGATGCTCTGATCCTGCAGCAGCCCTTTGCACCTCAAAGCATCCCTCTTTGTAAGCTGAGGCCAGGATTTCTTTGGAATTCCTCTCTTTAAAGGGCTACTTCCACCACTGGGCATGAACTTCCTGAAGGACATCCTCAGCTTCTCTTCAGAGCAGCTGAAATGATTTAATCAGGGACTGCTTAAGCTGCAGGTTGGATTTTATTTAGCATTTGGGAGTGACAGAAAACGTTAACAGCTTTGACACCAAAAACCACCAAACCCAACCCACCCTAGCAATTCATTTTTCCACCCTTTTAACTTCTTGTAATAAATCTTCAAGCAGGGAATTTATCATCTCTGGGGAAAGGTGGCTCTGGGAAAATTATAGAAGGCTCAGCTTGGAAGGGAGCTTAAAGCTCATCCAGTTCCAAGCCCCCTGCCATGGGCAGGGACACCTCCCACTAGCCCCAAGCTGGCCTTGAACAGCTCCAGGGAGGGGGCAGCCACAACCTCCCTGGGCAACCTGTTCCAGGGTCTCCCCACCCCTGTACTTATCTATCACCTGAGACCAGGGAGAGGAGACCAATGCCAAGCTGGCCACCAAACCTGGGCCCCAAGTGCCATGGCCACAGTTTCCTGGAACCCCTCCAGGGATGGGGACTCCACCACCTCCCTGGGCAGCCTGTGCCAATCCCTGACCACTCTTGCAGCAAAGAAATTGTTCCAAACCTCCAACCTAAACCTCTCCTGGGGCAACTGGAGGCTGTTTCCTCTCCTATCACCTGATACTAGGAAGAACCCAACTCCTACCTCACTCCAATCTCCTTTCAGGGAGTTGTAGAGAGCCAGAAGGTCTCCCCTCAGCCTCCTCTTCTCCAGGCTCAACACCACCAGTTCCCTCCCCTGTTCTCCAGACCCTCCCTCAGCTTTATTGCCCTTCTCTGGACCTGCTCCAGCTCCTCCATGGAGTCCTTCTTGGAGTGAGTAGCCCAGAAGGGAGCCCAGCACTCAAGCTGTGGCCTCCTCAGTGCCCAGTCCAGGGGGAGGCAATCACCTCCCTGGTGCTGTATTTATTCACTGGCAGCTCTAGGAGAGGCTCTTCCTCCCCAGCAAGCTCCAACCATGCTCGTCATCAATCACACCTGAAAGCTGCTTCCACAGGAGAGCAGCTCCCCCCCAGGGGGTGACCTGGCTTCCAAACTCTGCTCTGTAGGATGTTCCCTCCTGTGCTCCCAGCACTTGGCAGCACACCCCGAGGCACGGAGGTGAATCCTCCTTCTTCCCTGCTTCTCATCAAAGATTTAGCAGCAGAGAGACAAAGATATTTGCAGTGAGCTCCCTAAGGCTGCTGGTCTTTGCAGGAGATACTCCAGTGCACTTAGGAGTGCATTAGGAAGCACTATAAATATTTAAAGCTGGATTCTTGTTGCCCAAATAAATGAGCCAGCTCCAGCAGCTCTTGCTCTGCTCACTCTTTCCCCCCTGCCCTTAACTTAACCAGCCCTTGGAACCCCTCCCCTGGATTCCTGATCCCTGGAAGGCTTTGAAAGCCATGAGGCTGTGGTGCTGAGGGACAGGGTTTAGTCCTCTGGCAGTGCTGGGGGAATGGTTGGACTTGCTCCATGGAATCATAGGCTGGGAGGGGTTGGAAGGGACCTCCAGAGATCATCCAGTCCAAGCCTCTGCCAGAGCAGGGTCACCCAGGGCAGGGCACACAGGAACACATCCAGATGGAGCTTGAAAGTCTCCCCAGAGAAGGAGACTCCACAGCCTCTCTGGACTGCCTGCCCCAGGGCTCCAGCAGCCTCACACTAAAGAATTTTTTCTTCGTGTTGAGGTGGAGCCTCCTGGGGTCCAGTTTGTGCCCATTGCCTCTTGTCCTATCACTGGGCACCACCACTGGCACCTTCTTCTTGCCACCCACCCCTCAGATGTTTGTAAACATTGAGCAGATGCCCTCTTAGCCTTCTCCAGGATAAACAGCCCCTGGGCTCTCAGGCTTTCTTCATAGCAGAGATGTTCTATTCCCTTCAGCATCCTCACAGCCTCTGCTGAACACTGTCCAGGAGATCTCTGTCCCTCCTGAAGTGAGGAGACCAGAACTGGACCAAATACTCCAGCTGTGACCTGTAGAGGTGGAGAAGAACTTCCCTTGCCCTGCTGGCCACACTTTTCTGCATGCCCTCCAGGATAGCATTGACCTCCTTGGCCACAATGATCTTAGAGGTCTCTTCCAACCTAAGCACCTCCATGCTTTATGACTCTAAGGCTCTTCTGCTCTGCTGGGTCTCTTTGCTCTTTTGCTCTGCTTTTCTCCTCCTCTTTTTCTCCTCCTCCTCCCTGTGGATGCTGTGCAGTGACAGTGATCCTCTGCAGGGCACAACAGCCCCTGGCATGCTGTGACCAGGACCTTGGGGCCCATCAGGGGATAGTGAGTGGAAGGGAAATAACTCAGCTGGCTTCAGTGAATGGTTCAACTTCCACAGGAAACACAGGAGACCACAAAACTTTCCCCTTTTTACTTGCAAGATGAAATGATAACCAAACCCCTCATTAGCTGGCTCTGGTGGAAACCAACCACTTGAAGTTAACAACTCTTGGCCCTCCCTGACTGGCCTGATCCTCCTGGGACCTGCACAGCATCAACAGCCACCATGGAAACTCCTGCTGCATGGAAACTCCTGCTGCATGGAAACTCCATCCCAGTCCCAGGGGTGAAGTGTTTCCTCCTGCTTCCTACAGGTGCTGGGCTGGCCCTGGAGCTGGCTCAGAGCTGTCACGGAGTCACCAAGCCTGGTTAGTACCCAGTGATTTCCTGCTCCAAACACCACTTAATGTCAATGATTGCAGGTGGCCCAGGCAGGTTTTCAATTAACTGCCCTATATAATTTTATGTTTCCAGCCTACTTGTGTGTGGTGTGTGCATAAACCTTGTGAAATGATGGCCCCAGGTGGGCAGGAGCCATGAATTCAGTTTTTAAGAGGACGTGGCTGGCAGCCACAAAGTCTGGAGTTTGTTTTCTGCTCTCCTCCAGGATCTCTTGTGGCTTTGGGCTCTGAGTGGTTGAGTCCCACTGGGACCACAGATCCACGTCACAGAAGTGGGGAATCCCAGCATGGTGGGGGTTGGGAGGGAGCTCTGGAGATCATCTGGAATCAAAGAGTCATAGAATTGTAGAATCATAGAGCCATAGAATCATGGAATCATAGAGTCATGGAATCATGGAATCATAGAGTCATGGAATCATGGAATCATAGAGTCATGGAATCATGGAATCATAGACTCATAGACTCATGGAATCATAGAGTCATAGAATCATGGAACCATAGAGTCATGGAATCATGGAACCATAGAGTCATAGAATCATGGAACCATAGAGTCATGGAATTATGGAATCATAGAATAATGGAATCATAGAGTCATAGAATCATAGAGTGATAGAATCATGGAATCATAGAGTGATAGAATCATGGAATCATAGACTCATGGAATCACGGAATCATAGAGCCATAGAATCATGGAATCATAGAGTCATAGAATCATGGAATCATAGAGTCATAGAATCATGGAATCATAGAATAATGGAATCATAGAGTCATAGAATCATAGAGTGATAGAATCATGGAATCATAGAGTCATAGAATCATGGAATCATAGAGTCATAGAATCATGGAATCATAGAATAATGGAATCATGGAATCATAGAGTCATGGAATCATGGAATCATAGAGTCATAGAATCATGGAATCATAGAGTCATAGAATCATAGAGTGATAGAATCATGGAATCATAGAGTCATGGAATCATGGAATCATAGAATAATGGAATCACAGAGTCATAGAATCATAGAGTGATAGAATCATGGAATCATAGAGTCATGGAATCATGGAATCATAGACTCATAGACTCATGGAATCATAGAGTCATAGAATCATGGAATCATAGAATAATGGAATCATAGAGTCATAGAATCATAGAGTGATAGAATCATGGAATCATAGAGTCATGGAATCATGGAATCATAGAGTCATAGAATCATGGAATCATAGAATAATGGAATCATAGAGTCATAGAATCATAGAGTGATAGAATCATGGAATCATAGAGTCATGGAATCATGGAATCATAGAATAATGGAATCATAGAGTCATAGAATCATAGAGTGATAGAATCATGGAATCATAGACTGATAGAATCATGGAATCATAGAGTCATAGAATCATGGAATTATAGACTGATAGAATCATGGAATCATAGAGTCATAAAATCATGGAACCATAGAATAATGGAATCATAGAGTCATAGAATCATGGAATCATAGAGTCATAGAATCATGGAGTGATAGAATCATGGAATCATAGAGTCATGGAATCATGGAATCATAGAATAATGGAATCATAGAATCATAGAATCATAGAGTGATAGAATCATGGAATCATAGAGTCATGGAATCATGGAATCATAGACTCATAGACTCATGGAATCATAGAGTCATAGAGTCATGGAATCATAGAATAATGGAATCACAGAGTCATAGAATCATAGAGTGATAGAATCATGGAATCATAGAGTCATGGAATCATGGAATCATAGAGTCATAGAATCATGGAATCATAGAATAATGGAATCATAGAGTCATAGAATCATAGAGTGATAGAATCATGGAATCATAGAGTCATGGAATCATGGAATCATAGAATAATGGAATCATAGAGTCATAGAATCATAGAGTGATAGAATCATGGAATCATAGACTGATAGAATCATGGAATCATAGAGTCATAGAATCATGGAATTATAGACTGATAGAATCATGGAATCATAGAGTCATAAAATCATGGAACCATAGAATAATGGAATCATAGAGTCATAGAATCATGGAATCATAGAGTCATAGAATCATGGAGTGATAGAATCATGGAATCATAGAGTCATGGAATCATGGAATCATAGAATAATGGAATCATAGAATCATAGAATCATAGAGTGATAGAATCATGGAATCATAGAGTCATGGAATCATAGAGTCATAGAATCATGGAATCATAGAATAATGGAATCATAGAGTCATAGAATCATAGAGTCATAGAATCATGGAATCATAGAATAATGGAATCATAGAGTCATAGAATCATAGAGTGATAGAATCATGGAATCATAGAGTCATGGAATCATGGAATCATAGAATAATGGAATCACAGAGTCATAGAATCATAGAGTGATAGAATCATGGAATCATAGAGTGATAGAATCATGGAATCATAGAGTCATAGAATCATGGAGTGATAGAATCATGGAATCATAGAGTTATAGAATCATGGAACCATAGAATAATGGAATCATAGAATCACAGAATCATAGAGTGATAGAATCATGGAATCATAGAGTCATGGAATCATGGAATCATAGAGTCATAGAATCATGGAATCATAGAATAATGGAATCATAGAGTCATAGAATCATAGAGTCATAGAATCATGGAATCATAGAATAATGGAATCATAGAGTCATAGAATCATAGAGTGATAGAATCATGGAATCATAGAGTCATGGAATCATGGAATCTATCATAGAATCATGGAATCATAGAGTCACAGAATCATAAAATCATAGAATTGTAGAGTCATAGAATAATAGAATCAAAGACTCATAGTATCAGAGTCATAGGATCATAGAGTCATAGAGTCAAAGAATCATAGAATCATAGAATCACAGAATCATAGAGTAATAGAATCAAAGAATCATAGAATCATAGAATCATAGAGTCATAAAGTCATAGAATCATAGAATCAAAGAATCAGAGTCATAGAATAATGGAATCATAGAATCAAATGATCATGGAACCATAGAATCAAAGAATCACAGAATCATAAAATCATAGAATCATAGATTCATAGAATCAGAGAGCCATAGAATGAAAGAATCATAGAATCATAGTCATAGACTCATAGAATCAGTCATAGAATCATAGAATCATGGAATCAAAATCAAATGATCATGGAATCATGGAATGAAAGAATCATAGAATCAGAGTCATAGGAGCATAGAATCAAAGAATCACAGAATCATAGAGTCATAGAATCATAAAATCACAGAATCATAGAATCATAGAATCATGGAATCATAGAATCATGGAATCACAGAATCATGGAATCACAGAATCATGGAATCATAGAATCATAGAATCAAATGATCATGGAATCACAGAATCAAAGAATCATAGATTCAGAGTCATAGGATCATAGAATCACAGAGTCATAGAATCATAGAATCAAGGAATCACAGAATCATAGATTCATAGAATCAAAAAATCATAGAATCATAGAATCAGAGAGTCATAGAATCACAGGATCATAGAATCATGGAATCATAGAATCATGGAATCATAGAATCAAATTATCATGGAATCAAAAAAATCATAGAATCAGAGGATCATAGAATCAAATGCTCATGGAATCACAGAATCAAAGAATCATAGAATCAGAGTCACAGGATCATAGACTCATAGGATGGTCTGGGTTGGAAGGGACCTCCAGAGGTCATCTAGTCCACCCCCTGCAGTCAGCAGGGACATCCCCAACTAGATCAGGTGGCTCAAAGCCCCATTGATCCCTCCAAGCACAGGGCCTCCTAACCTCCTTGGGCAACCTTGTTCCAGGGTTCCACCACCTTCCTAGCAAGGAACTTGCTCCTCATGTCCAAAAGCTCTTTTCAAAAGTCCCTCCCTAAATGTCAGATTCTTCTTTCTCCCTTTCCCTTCCACTCCTGCCACAAGGTTTTCCTTTCCTGCTGGTGCTGTGCATAGTTATTGGGAGCTGGAATAAATGAGGGTCCAAGGCTTTCCCCCCCCCCCATGATTGATGGACACAGGGATTAGTTTAAGCAGGAGGGGAAGCTAAGTGACCTGGCTCAGACCATAGCACATTCATCAAGGTGCCAGGGGCTGACTCCTGCCTCTGCTGGGAACCTTTTTTTTTTTTTTTTTTTTTTCCTCTTTGAAACAAACAAAACAAACAACAAAAATTTTACCACTTTGGATCTTTTATTAAAGCACACATAGAGCCACCAGCACTCCTCATGGAATCATAGAACTGCTTCGGTTGGAGAAGCCACCTAAGGGCATCCAACCCAACCCCACCATGGCCATCAAACCCTGGCCCCAAGTGCCATGGCCACAGGTTTCCTGAACACCTCCAGGGCTGGGGACTCCACCACCTCCCTGGGCAGCCTCTTCCAATCCCTGACCACTCTTGCAGCAAAGAAATCATTCCCAATATCCAACCTAAACCTCCCATGGCTCAATTTCAGACCATTTCCTCTCCTTCTGTCACCTGGCAGGGAGTTTGAACAGGAGACCCCTGGACAGAGAGCACAAGCAGGGGATCCCCCAGGCAAGGAGTGCAGCTGGGGACATTGCTGCAGGACATCCATATCCAGGGGTCTGTCCTGTCCTGGAAAACAGGAATAGGGAGATTTGGGGCAAAATAGAGGAAAAGAGAAATGGGAGCTGTTGCCCAGCTGGGAAATGGCATCGAGGAGATCAGAGAAGTCCTGGGGAGCTCACAGCAGCACTGGGGAGCTCACAAAGGAGCTGCCACGATGCCAGCAACCATGGAAATGCCCCTTCCAGCCTCCCTGGGAGGGAGCTGTGTGTGGGTACCAGCCCTGGCCCATCCTCTGCTGGCACCAGCCCTGCTGTGGGACATGGGCAGGGTCCTGATTAAAGCTGGCACAGCCCCAGCGAGCTCCTGCTGCTAACCCAGCCTGGCACCAGCAGAGAGAAGAGTTCAGCACTGCCTCAAACCTTTGCTTTAAGCCTGGTGGGGCTCAAGCCTCTCCCCTGTGCTGGGTGTGCTGCTCTGCCTGGCTGGGTTCACATTCCCTGCTCCTCTTTGCCAGCTGCTGGAGGAAGTGGTGTGCAGTGAGATGTTCCTCTTGCAGGGCTCTTGGGCTGGGTTTTGCCCTCATATGTCACAGGACAGGATGCCTCCAGGATGTGTTTGGCTCTTGGCTCTTCTGGAAGGCTTCCACAGCCCTGATTCATAAGATCTGTCCAACCCCTCCTCCCTCCCCACCCTGCCCCATGCCTTTGGAAGATCAGTAGCACAATCATCACTGGGCCATGAAATAAGACCTGAGGAAATATGGCTGAGAATCATTTACCTACCAGATGGCATGAACCTGCTGAGAAAGAAACCTTCATCCTGCAGGAGGGAGGCAGCCCCTCCCCCACCGCTCTCCCGGATCGCAAACCCTCCCCTGCCGGCTCCTGTGGCTTTGCTGCAGCCTCTTCATGCCACACCGAGGACGATTCCTCCTGATAGCCTCCAATGCCTCCTCCACGGGCTGCCAAGGGAGGGCTTTTCCCTCTCCCTTTTTAGTTCCCCATCTCCTCTTGTTTATATCAGGTGTGGTCTGCAGCTTCCCAGGGGATTTTTGCCGTGCCTGTGAGTGGCACCTTGGAGCACAGAGCCCAGAGTGGGCAGGGGGAAGGGGGAAGAAAAAAAAAAAAAAACAAAAATGAAAGATGTGGAACTATCTCAAGAAAGCCATGAAGCTCCCACACTCCCAAGCAGCAATTTACCAGAAGGGATTTTTGGCCCAAGGTCGGTGGTAAACTTCTTTTTGGTGCTGCAATTAATCAACCTGGAGAGCTGAGTGCAGGAGATCCTCATGAAGTTCTCCTTCTCTGGAGAGACTTTCAAGCCCCCTCTGGATGCTTTCCTCTGTGACCTGCCCTGGGCGCCACTGCTTTTGCAAAATTCCAACCCCTGAGAAGATGCTGAGGGGCCTGGAGCCACTCTGTGAGGAGCAAAGGCTGAGAGCCCTGGGGCTGAGAGCCTGCAGAAGAGCAGCCCCAGAGGGGAGCTGAGCAATGCTCAGCAAGAGCTAAAGGAGCTGTGGGGGGCAAGAGGCTGGGGCCAGACTCTGCTCACTGGTGCCCAGGGACAGCACAAGGGGCACAGAGTGGCACCCAGGAGGTTCCACCTGAAGAGGAGGAGAAAGTTGTTTGTTGTGAGGGTGCTGGAGGCCTGGAGCAGGCTGCCCAGAGAGGTTGTGGAGTGTCCTTGTGTGGAGAGCTTCCAAACCCCCCCTGGGCATTGTGCTCCTGGGCAAGCTGCTGTGGAGCAGGGGTGGGGTTGGACTGGACTCCTTCATCCCCTCCTTCATCCTGCAGCCCCACCTCAGCCCAGCCAAGCAGGTCAGAAATGAAGCTGGCACTTGGGTGATTTTGTGGTCACAGCAAATCAGCTCAGGGAGGAGCTGCTGCAGTCCCTGGGCTGGCTGGAACCATCGACATCACCCGAGGTGAGATAAGCATCCAGTGGAAAGAGAGAGGCTTTGGCTACACAAATTGTGTTTCCCTAGGCAGTGGATTAATTAAAACTATCAAGTGTTCCCAGCTTTTTGAAATTAACTTTGAAAGTGTTCAACAGAAAAGGGAAAAAAAATTATATTAAAAAAAAGAAGGAGAAAAAAGGAAAAAAGTAGGAAACAAGAAAAAAAATATAAAAGAACTTTTTTGAGTCCTTTGCTTCTCCCTTGAGTGCAGAAAAAGGTGGATTGGGTTGTTGGATTTTTTTTCCCTCTCAGATAATTTTTAGTGCAAGAGACCAAACCTGAATCCCAGCATGGTGAGGGGAATGGAAGGGAGCTCTGGAGATCATCCAGTCCAAGCCTCTGCTCCAGCAGGGCACCCACAGCTGCTTGCCCAGGAACACAATGCCCAGGGGGGGTTGGAAGCTCTCCACACAAGGACACTCCACAACCTCTCTGGGCAGCCTGCTCCAGGCCTCCAGCACCCTTCAATTAAAGAAGTTCCTTCTCCTGCTCAAAGGGAACCTCCTGGCTTCCAGCTGCCTGTGGAGGGGATGGATGAGAGGATGAAGAGTCTGATGATGATGGGTGGAGGAGAAGGTAGTCATGGAGCGCCCAAAGGGTTCTTTGCTTCTCCCAGCACCCCTGCCTGGCTCCCAGCAGGAGGGGAGTGGTTCATTGCTCCCCATCACAGAGCATAAACAGAGCCTTTTGTAGCCACTTAGCTAGGGCTGGCATTTGGAAGTGACATTTAAAGGTCACTGCCAATCTCCCTGCATGGAGAACATGGAGAGGGTGCCAGTGCTTGTGTGACACCGTGATGGGGCCAGGGGTGTGAGTGGCATCAGTAAAGAAGCTGAGCTGGGTCCCTGCCTCCCATCTCTCTTACTCTCCTCCTCTCCATCCCTGCTGTTCATTTCCTCCTCTGTGTCCTGCCTCTCTCCCCAGCTAATCACAGAACCACAGCACAGCAGGGGTTGGAAGGAACCTCTAGAGACCATCCAGTCCAACCTCCCTGCCAAAGCAGTCACCCAGGGAAAGTCAGACAGGAACCCATCCAGATGGGGCTTGAAAGCCTCAAGGAGACTCCACAACCTCTCTGGGCAGCCTGCTCCAACCCTCCAGCACCCTCACACCAAACAACTTTCTCCTCCTCTTCAGATGGAACCTCCTGGGCTGAGGGGAATGGAGCAAAACTTGAAGTGGACAGATTGAGATTGGATGTTAGGAAGAAATTCTTCCCCAGGAGGGTGGTGAGAGACTGGCACAGGTTGCCCAGGGAGGTGGTGGAAGCCTCATCCCTGGAGGTCTTTGCAGCCAGGCTGGAGGTGGCTGTGAGCAACCTGCTGTGGTGTGAGGTGTCCCTGGGCATGGCAGGGGGGTTGGGACTGGCTGAGCCTTGAGCTCCCTTCCAACCCTGACAATTCTCTGATTCTATGAAATAGGAGAAGGTTTCCTTTGGAGCAGAAAACAAACAGAATTCCATCGTGGTGGGGGTTGGAAGGGAACCTCTGGAGCTCATCCAGTCCACCCCCCCTGCTCCAGCAGGGCACCCACAGCAGCTTGCACAGCAGCACAATGCCCAGGGGGGGTTGGAAGCTCTCCACACAAGGACACTCCACAACCTCTCTGGGCAGCCTGCTCCAGCCCTCCAGCACCCTCACAACAAACAATTTTCTCCTCCTCTTCAGATGGAACCTCCTGGGCTCCACTTTGTGCCCCTTGTCCTGTCCCTGGGCACCAGTGAGCAGAGCCTGGCCCCAGCCTCTTGCCCCCCACCCTTTAGCTCTTGCTGAGCATTGCTCAGCTCCCCTCTGCTGCTCTTCTCCAGGCTCTCAGCCCCAGGGGCTCTCAGCCTTTGCTCCTCACAGAGCTGCTCCAGACCCCTCAGCAGCATTTCCAGGATTGCTCTTGGTGCTATTTTGCTGCCTTTTTTACACTGCTCCCTGCACCCTGTGTGAGCAGGAGAGAGGCTGGAGGAAGCTAATTAAGCATTCTGTCCTCTTTTTTTGCCTCAAAAGATGCAATGCAGGAACTGAAGCCTATTGAATCTTCAAGCAGAATTCTTATTAATTTTATGTGGGAGATAGGAGAATAATTGCCTGGAAACCTGCTTGAAAGGCTGGAAGCAGATTGTCTCCTCGCCCTGAACTTCATTTGTATTGACTTCTCTATTTTTATTTAGGGAAGGTGAGAACCTGGAGTGTGATGTTTTTTTAATGCTTTCAAAACGTGGTTTAGGTCCCCACTTAAGGATCTGCCTTGAACTGGGTCAGATGAGTGCAAAATTACAACTAAAACAGCACCAATAATATGAATGGGAACCATGAGGGGAGCCTGGAGCAGCTCTGTGAGGAGCAAAAGTTGAGCCCTGGGGTTGAGAGCCTGCAGAAGAGCAGCCCCAGAGGGGAGCTGAGCAATGCTCAGCAAGAGCTTAAGGGTGGGGGGCAAGTGGATGGAGCCAGACTCTTGGTGGTGGTGCCCAGGGATAGGACAAGGGTCTGGAGAAGAGGTCTGGTGAGGAGCAGCTGAGGGAGTTGTTTAGTCTGGAGAAGAGGAAGCTGAGGGAAGACCTCATTGCTCTCCACAGCTCCCTGAAAGAAGGCTGCAGTGAGGTGGGGGTTGGGCTCTTCTCCCTAGTCTCAGGTGATAGAAGAAGAGGAAATGGTCTGAAATTGTGCCAGGGGAGGGTCAGGTTGGAGAGGAGGAAAAATTTCTTTGCTGCAAGAGTGGTCAGGGATTGGAACAGGCTGCCCAGGTTGGTGGTGGAGTCATCATTCCTGGAGGTGTCCGAGAAACCTGTATTCCATGGCACCTGGGGACAGGGTTTAAGGGCCATGGCAGTGGTGGGTTGATGGTTGGACTGGATGAGCTCAGAGGTCACTTCCACCTGAAACAATTCTGTTATGATCAACACCTCTGTAAGCATCCATCCACCCACCCAATCATCCATCCACCCATCCCTCCATCCATTCATCCACCCATCCATCATCCATCCATCAATCCATTCATCCATCCATCCATCCATCCACCCATCCATCATCAATCCACTCATCCATCATCCATCCATCCATCCATCTACCCATCCATCATCCATCCATCCATCCATCTATCCATCTATCCATCCACTCATCCATCATCCATCCATCCATCCATCTACCCATCCATCATCCATCCATCCATCCATCCACCCATCCATCATCCATCCATCATCCATCCATCTATCCATCCATCCATTCATCCACCCATCCATCATCCATCCATTCATCCATCATCCATCCCTCCATCTATTCATCCATCATCCAATCATCCATCCACCCATCCATCCACCCATCCATCCATCTACCCACCATCTATCCATCCATCATCCATCTATCCATCCATCCATCCATCTATCCATCCATCCATCTACCCATCCATCTACCCACCATCTATCCATCCATCCATCCATCCATCCATCCATCCATCCATCCATCCATCTACCCACCATCTATCCATCCATCATCCATCCATCCATCCTCCATCCATCCATCATCCACCCATCCATCCACCCATCCACCCATCTACCCACCATCTATCCATCCATCATCCATCATCCATCCCTCCATCTATTCATCCATCATCCAATCATCCATCCACCCATCCATCCACCCATCCACCCATCTACCCACCATCTATCCATCCATCATCCATCTATCCATCCATCCATCCATCCATCCATCTACCCACCATCTGTCCATCCATCCATCCATCCATCCATCCATCCATCCATCCATCCATCTATCCATCCATCCATCCATCCATCCATCTATCCATCCATCCATCCATCCATCCATCTACCCACCATCTATCCATCCATCCACCCACCCATCCATCATCCATCCATCCACCCATCCATTCATCCATCCATCCATCCATCCACCCACACATCTATCATCCATCCATCCATCATCTATCCATTCATCCCTCCATCTATTCATCCATCCATCCATCCATCCATCCATCTATCCATCCATCCATCCATCCATCCATCTATCCATCCATCCATCCATCCATCCATCTACCCACCATCTATCCATCCATCCACCCACCCATCCATCATCCATCCATCCACCCATCCATTCATCCATCCATCCATCCATCCACCCACACATCTATCATCCATCCATCCATCATCTATCCATTCATCCCTCCATCTATTCATCCATCCATCCACCCATCCCTCCCTCCCTCCCTCTCCCTGCCCATCATCTGCATGCAGATAGCTGGATGGCAGTGTTTGCAAATACCTCTCCTGCATATGTGCCTCTTTCTGTTTGGCTCTATTTATACCCTCACACCCCCCCCATACACACACCCTACACACACTCACACCCACACCACACACTCACACCCATGCATATATAATTCCCCTCCCCCCCCCCTTCCCTCTTCCCTCCCCTCTTTAAAATATTAAACCAAATTACATCTTTGCACAGAACCCAGACATTAATTCTGTTTCCAGGAGATTTGTCAAATCAGTGCTCTGTGTTTGCATAACAAGCTCTTTGGTTCTGCTGTGCTGAATATAAATTACTGCCTTGTCAGGCTCCAGATCAAAATCATTGAGTTGTTTTTTTTTTGGTGGTTGTTTTTATTTTTTCCCTCCCTTTTCTTTTTTTCCCTCCCTTTTCTTTTTTTTTTTTTTTTTCCCCTTTTAAAGCAGAATCTCTCACATTGATTAAGATGTGCTTTATGTTTTGTGCAGCCATTACACCCTGAGCCATGCAAGCAGCTTCAGAAGCAAAGAGGGGAAAAAAAAAAAAAGAAACAAGAGATGGATGTGGTCAAAGAAAGGGACTATGGAAACCAACCCATCCCCCCTCTGACCCCCAAAGAAGTACTTTGCAGAGGGAAGCAGAGGAAAACAGAATCATAGAGGAGTGGAAATGTGGAGAAAATGGAATCATAGAGAAATTGAATCATAGGAGGATAGAATCATAAAGGAATAGAATCATAGAAAAATAGAATCACAGAGGAATGGAATCATAGAGGAATGGAATCATAAAGGAATGGAATCATAGAGGAATGGAATCATAGGGAAATGGAATCATAAAAAAAATAGAATCATGGAAGAATAGAATCATAGAGGAATAGAA
Organism: Indicator indicator; assembly: GCF_027791375.1. NCBI lineage: Eukaryota > Metazoa > Chordata > Aves > Piciformes > Indicatoridae > Indicator > Indicator indicator. Next base: position 797,707 of record NC_072047.1, read on the forward strand.
TCACAGGGAAATAGAATCATAGAGGAATAGCATCATAGCAAAATAGAATCATAGAGGAATAGAATAATAGAAAAATAGAATCACAGGAAAATAGAATCATAGAGGAATAGAATCATAGAGGAATAGGATCATAGGAAAATGGAATCATAGAAAAATAGAACCATGGAGGAATAGAATCATAGAAAAATAGAACCATGGAGGAATAGAATCATAGAAAGATAAAACCATGGAGGAATAGAATCATAGAAAAATAGAATCATAGAGGAATAGAATAATAGGAAAATGGAATCATAGAAAAATAGAACCATGGAGGAATAGAATCTTATAGAAATAGAATCATAGAAAAATAGAATCATAGGAAAATGGAATCGTAGGAAAATGGAATCATAGAATCATAGAGAAATTGAATCATAGGAAAATAGAAACATAGAAGAATAGAATCATAGGAAAGTAGAATCATAGAGAAGTAGAGGAATAGAATTATGGGGGAACAGAATCATAGAGTCATAGAAAAATAGAATCATAGAAAAATAGAATGATGGAAAAATAGAATCATAGAATAATAGAAAAAGAGAAGCACAGAAACATAGAATCATAGAGTCATAGAAAAATAGAATCATAGAAAAATAGAATGATGGAAAAATAGAATCATAGAATAATAGAAAAAAGAGAAGCACAGAAACATAGAATCATAGAGTCATAGAAAAATAGAATCATGGAAAAATAGAATCATAGAATCATTTTGGCTGGAAAAGTTCTCCAAGAGCATCAAGTCCAACTACCAAAATGTGGTTCCTGACCAAATAGAAAAGGATCAGCTCAGGGTTCATAGAAGCACAGAATGGGTTGGGTTGGAAGGGAACTTCAAGCTCATCCAGTTCCTACCATGGGCAGAGACACCTCCCACCAGCCCAGGTTGCTCAAGACCTCATCCAGCCTGGCCTTGAACACCTCCAGGGAGGAGACATCCACAGCCTCCCTGGGCAACCTGTTCCAGTGTCTCCTCACCCTCACTGGAAAGAATTTCTTCCTCATCCCCAGTCTCAATCTCCCCTCTCTTTCCAGCTCAAAGCCATTGTCCCTCATCCTGCCGCTCCCAGCCCTTGTCCAAAGTCCCTTCCTAGCTCTCCTGTAGCCCCTTCAGGTACTGGAAGGCTGCTCTGAGGTCTGCCTGGAGACCTTCTCCCCTTTTACCCTTCACTGGCTGGGCAGGGTTGGATGCTGGGGGAAGATGCTTCAGCCTTGGACCACATCAGGAAAAGGATAGTGGCAGTGGGCCAGGGGCTTGCTGCCTCCTGTCTGTTCTGCACTTTGAGCTGGTGGTGTTATCCCAGAGCCCTGCCCACAGCAAGCCCATCACATGCCCAAACCCCAGGCTGTATTTCCCCCTTTTAAAAGCTCCACTTATCTGCCAGAGCAGCAAACAGCTTGGAGCTTAGGAAATGTAATCTGGAAGAGAGCAGTTCCCCTCCTCAGCACAGGCAGCAGTCATCAGCTCATTTGGTTTAATGAGATAAAGCCCTCTCCAGGAGTCAGGGCATCAGGGCTGCTGAGCTCTTGCTTGCCTCTGACTTTTCCTCAGCCCTCTTTGCCAATGCACCCAGGGACTGCTTGTGCTGCTTGCTCTCTGATTTGTCTGCTTGCTTGTTTTGTTTGACTCAACATAAAGTGCAGTGAGTGCCTGCTCGGGCTGAGACCCAAAACCAGGAGAGGACAAAATCCTCTGCTGCTTTAGGTGAGCAAAGCTTCTGGTGAGGGTTTCTGCAGAGGCTGCTTTTCATTCTGGAAAATGGGAATTTTTTTGATAGGGGAGGGAAAGAAAAATAAAAAGACATAAAGGAATAGATCAGGTTAGAAGCTGGAGATGCTCAGCTCAGCTCAGCTCAGCTCCATCCCATCATGAGCTTCTACACTGCTCCAACCATGCAACCCCTACCTCCCTTCTGCCAAGCCTGTGGTGTTCCAGCAGTGCTGGGGAATGGCTTTTGATCACAGAATCAGAGAATCATGGAATGGTTTTGGATGGAAGAGAGCATCCAGTCCAAGCCTTAACCCAGCACTGCCAGGGCACCACCAAACCATGGCCCTCAGCACCACATCTCCACAGCTTTCAAACCCCTCCAGGCATGGGGACTCCATCACTGCCCTGGGCAGCCTGGGCCAGGTCTTGATAACCCTCAAGGGGAAGAAATTGTTCCTTGTGGCCAACCTAAATCTCCCCTAGGACAACTGGGAACCATTTCCTCTTGTCCTGTCCCTTGTTCCTTGGGAGAATAGACCAACCCCCACCTGGCTCCAGCCTCCTTTCAGGGAGCTGTAGAGAGCCAGAAGGTCTCTCCTCAGCCTCTTTTTCTCCAGCTCCCTCAGTTGCTCCTCCCCAACCCTGTTCTCCAGACCCTTCCCCTGCTTTATTGCCCCTCTCTGGACCTCCTCCAGCCTCTCAACGTCCTTCTGGCAGTGAGGAGCCCAAAACTGAACCCAGCACTCAAAGTGCAGCCTCCCCAAGTGCCCAGTCCAGGGCCACCATCACTTCCCTGCTCCTGCTGCCCACACCATTGCTGATCCAAACCTTCCAACTCCTCGGGAACAAGAGATGCCAAGGGACAGTGACTCTCCCAGGGTGGCTCTGATGGCCAAATCACCTTCCCCATTGTGACAGTGAGCACTGCTCCTCGCCAGGACTTGTCTTGCTGCAGCTTTGCAGCCTGGCTGGGGGCTGCCAAGCCAAGGGTCATTTCTAAGCTGTATTTTTAGCTTGCTGGCCACCTGCCCATGAGGAACGAAGGTGAGACTTGCCAGCTCACTTGATGCAAGACTGTAGAGTAGCAAGCAGATGGGACCAGCTCCTGCTTGCTGACAGGGATGTGAAAAGAAGCTTAAATTAAAAGCATCTCAGTTTTGGAGGGCTGGGTGCCTTTTTTTCTTTCTTTTTTTTTTTTTCCCCCCTCTCTTTAACATTTTTTTTTTGCCTTAGTTTGCAGAGAGGCACTGGGGAGCCAAGCTCCACTTTAATTGTATTTCTTTAATTTTAGCAGCCAGAAGCCTTGAGGCTGAGCCACATGAAAAAAAAAAAAAAAAAGAAAAATCAAAAGTAAAAAAAAAAGAAGAAATTATGATTTGGGAGAATTCCTCTGTATTATTTTTTTCTGTTTACCTATTTAAAGTGCATTTCCTTGGTGCTTTCCCCATTTGCAGCAGAGAAAGAACTCCATGGAAAAGGAGGAAAAAAAAACCAAAATGAGTTTTAAAGTCTCCCTGTCATGCTGGTGCAGAGGAGAGGCAAGGACTTGCTGCTGGCCTGGGGTCTTTCATGCCATGGAGCTATTATTTGATTGGAGAAAAAAGGAGCTCCAGGAGGAGCTGAGGTCAAATATTGAACCTGAATGGAGTGCAGAGAAGCTTCAGAAAGCACAACCTGGACCAGCTGCATGACCTCAGCCCCTCCAGCAAGCAGCACTGCAGCATTCCTGCAAATAATCCAAGGCCACCAAGTGTGGGAGAGACCTTTAGGGCTTCAGGAATTGAGGCCTGCTCTGCACCCCCTGCTAGAAGAGGTTCTGCTGCCTGAGGGGGGAGATCAATTCAGCTTCTGTCTGCTGCAAACGATCCATGATGTGGTTTCCCCATTCCAAGGGGAATTGGAATCCAGGTTTTTGGTCATTTTAACCTGGCCCAGTGGAAGGTGTCCTTGCCCAAATGATTCCATGATTCTATGACTCCATTTTTCTCAATCTGTGATTCCATGACCTTATTCCTCCAGGATTCCAATATTTTGTGACTCCATTTTTCTGATCCCATGACTCTATGACTCCATTTTTCTGAATCCATGATTCCATGACTCTGTTCCTCTATGATTCCAATATTCTGTGGTTCCATTTTTTCTGACTCCATGATTCCATGACTCAATTTCTCTATGATTCCACAATTCTATGACTCCATTTTTCTGATTCCATGACTCTATGACTATTTTTCTGAATCCATGCTTCCAAGACTCTATTCCTCTATGATTCCATGACTCCATTTCTATGATTCCATGATTCCATGACTCCATTTTTCTACGATCCCAATATTCTATGACTCCATTCTTCTGACTCCATGATTCCATTACTCCATTTCTCTATGATTCCATGACTCCATTTCTCTATGACTCCATGATTCCATGACTCCATTTCTCTATGATTCCATGATTCCATTTCCCTATGATTCCATGACTGCATTTCTCTATGACTCCATGATTCCATGTCTCAATTTCTCTATGATTCCATGATTCCATGACTCCATGATTCCACAACTCCATTTCTCTATGACTCCATGATTCCATGACTCCATTCTTCTGACTCCATTTCTCTATGATTCCATGACTCCATTTCTCTATGACTCCATGATTCCATTTCTCTATGATTCCATGATTCCATTTCCCTATGATTCCATGACTCCATTTCTCTATGACTCCATGATTCCATTTCTCTATGATTCCATGACTCCATTTCCCTATGATTCCATGACTCCATTTCTCTATGACTCCATGATTTCATGTCTCCATTTCTCCATGATTCCATGACTCCATTTCTCTATGACTCCATGATTCCATTTCTCCATGATTCCATGACTCCATTTCTCTATGACTCCATGATTCCATGTCTCAATTTCTCTATGATTCCATGATTCCATGACTCCATGATTCCACAACTCCATTTCTCTATGACTCCATGACTCCATGACTCCATTCTCTATGATTCCATGATTCCATGACTCCATTTCTCTATGATTCCATGATTCCATGTCTCCATTTCTCTATGATTCCATGATTCCATGACTCCATGATTCCACAACTCCGTTTCTCTATGACTCCACAATTCCATGTCTCCATTTCTCTATGATTCCATGACTCCATTTCCCTATGATTCCATTACTCCATTTCTCTATGACTCCATGATTCCATTTCCCTATGATTCCATGACTCCATTTCTCTATGACTCCATGATTTCATGTCTCCATTTCTCCATGATTCCATTTCCTATGATTCCACAACTCCGTTTCTCTATGACTCCATGACTCCATGACTCCATTCTCTATGATTCCATGATTCCATGACTCCATTTCCCTATGATTCCATGACTCCATTTCTCTATGACTCCATGATTTCATGTCTCCATTTCTCCATGATTCCATTTCCCTATGATTCCATGACTCCGTTCCTCTCTGATCCCATGACTCCACGACTATCTCCCTATGATCCCATCACTCCACATCTCTATTTCCCTATCACTCCACCTTTGCTTCAGTTCCACCTCTCCCTATCCTTTTCTCTGCTCACCACCACGGCACAGCTAACTCCTCTCCTTTTCTTCCCTCCTCATTTCCACCCCTGATTTTCCTTTTTTTTTTTTTTTTTTTTTTTTTTTCCCCTTCCCCCTCTCCCTCCCTTTCACACAGCTGAGTTCTGCATTCCAGCTTCCCTCACCTGCAAACCACTCCATTTCCTGCTTTGTGCTGATGAGATCGTGTCTCGCCGAGCAGCTTTAAATAAGACATTTGCTGAGCACAATCACCTAATTACTCGGAGTTTAGAGGCCATTGTATTTTTACACACTCCCTGACAATTGATTTTTTTTTTTTCTTGTTTCCTTCAGGGAGGGGAGGTGGGAAAAAAGCAGGAAAGAAATGCAATTGTTCGTTCCCCCCTCCCCACCACCCCTCCCAGCCTGCTGTAGTTTCTAGCCCTCGGGTTTTGGGTCTCTGCCTTAACGTTTTTAGCAAGCAATCGATTTCTGGCCCCCGCGGTTGGATTTGTTCAGCCCCAGCTGGGATGTGTGCAAAGGGAGCTGGAAGGGCATTGGAGGACTTTGCAAAGAGCTGACACAGAGCAGAAGGTTTCTGCCTGGGCCAGGGGTAAGGCAGCAGCCAGGCAGCCCTGGGAGAAGGACTCCCTGGCAGAGAGTCACAGAATGGTTTGGGTTGGAAGGGACTTTACAGATCAGCTTAGGGGGTGGACAGAATGATCTCTAGAGGTCCCTTCCAAGCCCTAACATTCTCTGGTTCTGTGATAGCTCTAATCCCTTGCCAGGGACAGGGACACTTCTCACCAGCCCAGGTGGCTCAAGGTCTCATCCAGCCTGGCCTTGAACACCTCCAGGCTTGGAGCCTCCACAGCTTCTCTGGGCAACCTGTTCCAGTGCCTCACCACCCTGCTGGGCAAAAATTTCCTCCTCATGTCTCATCTCAATCCAGCTCCTTCCACTTTGAAGCCATCACCCCTCGTCCTATCACTCCAGGACTTTCTACAAAGTCCCTTTCCAGCTCTCCTGTAGCCTGCTTCAAATCCTGGAAGGCTGCTGTGAGATCTCCCTTGGAGCCTTCTCTTCTCCAGGCTGAACGACCCCAGCATGAAGCTTTGCACTGGGAGCAAGGCTGGACATGGCTGTTGTAGTGTTTGCATGCTGGGGACTGGGTCAGGGGGTGGCTGCCCAGGGAGTTACCATCCCTAGAGGTGTTTAAAAGATGATGAGGAGCTGAGGGACATGGTCCAAGAGCTGAGTAGAGGGAGATGTTTAGTTATGGTTGGACTCACTGATCCTGAGGTGATCCAGGGGCTGCTTCTGCCCATACCCCACAGAAGGTCCTACCCCTTCCCTGGGGTGTTCAATGCACAACCCGTGGTGAAGGGAGTGGTAGAGGGTGGGCTTCCTTCTCCCTGCAGCCCTTCCCCTGCTCTCCCCAAGGCGAGCAGGAGAGTCAAACCCTAACCAAGGATTCCTTTGCAGCCTGACAGAGATGCACAGATCTCAACCGGCTGACAACAAAAAGCCCTCCCTGCTTTGAATGCCTCTCTCCAAGCACAAATCCAGGCTGGGCAGGGACTGGCTGGAGAGCAGCCCTGAGGAGAGGGACTTGGGGGTGCTGGGGGAGGAGAAGCTCAGCAGGAGCCAGCAGGGAGCACTTGCAGCCCAGAGAGCCAAGCAGAGCCTGGGCTGCAGCAGGAGAAGTGTGGCCAGCAGGGCAGGGAGGGGATTCTCCCTCTCTGCTCAGCTCTGCTGAGACCCCACCTGGAGTACTGCATCCAGTTCTGGAGCCTCTGTTCCAAGAGGGATCTGGAGGTGCTGGAAGGTGTCCAGGGAAGGGCCATGAGGATGAGCAGAGGGCTGGAGCTGCTCTGCTCTGAGGACAGACTGAGAGAGTTGGGGTTGTGCAGTCTGGAGAAGAGAAGGCTCTGAGGTGACCTTCTTGTGGCCTTGCAGGATCTGAAGGGGGCTCCAAGAAAGCTGGGGAGGGACTTTTGAGGGTGTCAGGGAGTGACAGGACTGGGGGAAATGGAATAAAGCTGGAAGTGGGGAGATTCAGGCTGGATGTGAGGAAGAAGTTCTTCCCCATGAGAGTGGTGAGAGCCTGGAATGGGTTGTCCAGGGAGGTGGTTGAGGCTCCATCCCTGGAGGTGTTTGCAGCCAGGCTGGATGAGGCTCTGGGCAGCCTGATCTGGTGTGAGGTGTCCCTGGGCATGGCAGGGGGTTGGAACTGGCTGAGCCTTGTGGTCCCTTCCAACCCTGACTGATTCTGTGATTTTCTCGCTCTGCAGCCATCTGCTTCCCCCAGAGGAAGGCTTCACTTTTCCTTGCTTAAAGCCTCTCTAAATCGGTGGCAAACGAAGAAGGGTGAAAGCTGTGGAGCCTTCCAGCAGCAGGCTTTGATGGTTTGCTGATGGTTTGATGGTTTGCTGATGGTTTGATGGTTTGCTGATGGGTTGTTGATGGGTTGCTGGTCCATCTGGCACAACCCCACTGTTCCTGCCCCCAGCCTGCAGCCCCTGCCTGCAAACAGGGGCTAAAGGCACCAGTAAAAAGAGTGCACCCATGATAGGTTATTTAATGGCACATGTTGGCAGCTGTGGAGGAAAAAGAGCACAGGGTTGGTGGGGAGCAGCTGAGGGACCTGGGGTGGGTGAGCCTGGAGAGAAGGAGACTGAAGGGAGACCTTCTGGCTCTCTACAGCTCCCTGAAAGGAGGCTGGAGCCAGATCTGGGTTGGTCACTTCTCCCAAAGAGTAAAAAGAAATAGTCTCAAGTTGCCCCAGGGGAGGTTTAGGTTGGACATGAGGAACAATTTCTTCCCCTTGAAGGTTGTCCAGGCCTGGCCCAGGCTGCCCAGGGCAGTGGTGGAGTCTCCATCCCTGGAGGGGTTTCAAAGTCCTGGAGATGTGGTGCTGAGGGCCATGGTTTGGTGGTGCCCTGGCAGTGCTGGGTTCAGGCTTGGACTTGGTGATCTGAAAAACCTCTTCCAACCAAACCCACTGCACAATTCAGTGTTGTGCTTTCTGGCTCTGTTGGGGCAACTTTTATTCCCTTAGGCTGCAACATGCCCTGAAGGGAGCCTGGAGCCTGCCTTACCTCTCTCTTTGCCTCAGTTTCTCTCCTGATGAATCAAACCAGCAATATTTCTGCTGACCATGCTGGAGACCATGCTGGAGACAAGGCAGAAAGAGAAGGAGCTGGAGCAGCAGGTAGGGTTTGTCTCCTACCAGGTCTTGGCTTTCCTGCCAGGTAGGTCAGGCACCAAAAAAAAAAAAAAAAAAAATCAAAATAAGAAGGGAAAGATTTATTTCCTCTCTAGTTCAAGACTGACAAGGACACAGCTTAATCTAGGCCAGGCAGGCTTGAAATCCATCTGCTGTAATTTATGGGGCAAATTTGGCCACACTGGTGTAAGCCTCCTTTGACTGGATGGCACTGGCAGGGCTCATGATGAAGCAGAATCAAGGATGTAAATCAGCAGCAGCCCTGGGGAAAGCTTCCTGGCATCCCCTTCTCGTTGCTGCAATCACTGGTCCAAGCCAACAGCATCTCCATAAAGCTGTGTGACATTGCATCAGGACCTTAGAGTGTCCCACCATAAATCTGGAGAGGTGCTTGATTGGGATATTAATTATCAGGGCAGATAGAGATGCTCCAGGGGCCTTCAGGGTTGGTGTTCAGCTGTGAGGAAAAAAGTTCTTCCTGGCTGGTGATGGTTCATCCATCCTTAGCCAAGAGTGACATCCCTCAATCCCCTTTGGCCTGAGTGGTGGGTGAGGGACAGGTGGTCCTGGAAGTGGTCAGGGCCAGGTTGGATGAGGCCTTGAGCCAGCTGGTCCAGTGGGAAGTGTCCCTGCCCATGGTGGAAGCTTGGAACTGGAGGATCTTTAAGGTCCCTTCCAAACCATTCTCTGACTCTATGCTTTCTGACACCCCTGTGAGATCCCTAGAGTGGGAAGTAAATGCTGAGATGAGTTGGGTGAAGCCTCTGCTCCCACCCCCTGGGCTCTCAAGGGTCCCTGGTTTCGTGGTGGTGCCCACTGGTTGGTGCTTTCCTTAAAGCCTTTGCCAAGCCCAAGTGCCAGGGTGCACTGCTGAAGTCCCTTCAAGGCAAGAACAAAAGCCAGGCTGCAACTTTGGACCTATTTCCTGTTAATCTGTCATTAAAATACCAGCCAGAGGGACGAAAAGAGAGGCTCCATCCTTCATCTGGACAGCAGGGGGGGGGGGGGGGTGGGGGGCATAAATTACTCAACTGTTTGGGCTGAAACGAGGTCTTTGTCTGGGGCTGAGCATTGACCTCTGCTCCCTTCCCACTCCTGGATGGGGAATGGGGAGGAAGGAGTAGAGCAAAAGCTGAAGCCACTTTTCCCAACCTCCAGCAAGGAGCCACCTCCCTCCCTGCTGCATCCACCTCTCTGGAGAGCTTGTAGGGGAGGGAAAACAAGCCTCAGATCTTGCTCAATTTGCTCAGCTTCTTGCAAGTCTCTTTTTCTTCTTTTCTTTTTTCTTTTTTTTCCCCCTTCTCCTGTTAATGACATTTCTCCTCAGCTGGTCCTAATTTCAGGGAATGCTTCTTTGCTCTGTGTGCAAAGAGGATTTTTGTGGCTGAAGGAACTTCCCAAGCGAGTGGCTCCACTCCCAGAGGATTTTTGTGGCTGAAGGAACTTCCCAAGCGAGTGGCTCCGCTCCCTGTTCTGCTTTCCATGGATTTAGTTGAGGAAGGAGCTTCCATCCCAAGCCTTCTGTCACCCAGATCTGCTTGGAGAGTTCAGATCCTCACAGCTGAGGATTCTGTGATTCTGTAAACGTTGAGAAATCAGAGAATCAGAGAATGGTTTGAGTTGGAAAAGCCCTCAAAGACCATTGAGCCACCAACCATCAGCCCAACCCCACCATTGCCACCAAACCCTGGCCCCCAGTGCCATGGCCACAGGTTCCTGGAACCCCTCCAAGGATGGGGACTCCACCACCTCCCTGGGCAGCCTGTGCCAATCCCTGACCACTCTTGCAGCAAAGAAATTGTTCCAAACCTCCAACCTGAACCTTCCCTGGGGCAACTGGAGGCTGTTTCCTCTCCTACCACCTGATACTAGGGAGAAGAAGCCAACTCCTACCTCACTCCCACCTCCTGCCAGGGAGTTGTAGAGAGCCAAAAGGTCTCCCCTCAGCCTCCTCTTCTCCAGGCTGAGCACCCCCAGCTCCCTCAGCTCCTCCTCTCCAGCCCTGCTCTCCAAACCCTTCCCCAGTTTCGTTGCCCTTCTCTGGACCTGCTCCAGGCTCTCAATGTCCTTCTTGGAGTCAGGAGCCCAAAACTGAACCCAGGACCTGAGGTGAAGCAAAGGAAAAATCCCATCCAAGGTGTGGCAGGTGGCTCCCACTCTCCTGCCTGCACTTTGGCTGGGGGCAGGTGGAGCTTCTTCTGCCATGCCAAATTATTTGCCCACTGGCTCCCAGAGGTAGGGAAACTTTTGGATTTATTCCTGGCCACATGCCAGGGGCTGTCATTCCCCACCCTGAGCTGCAGCCTGCCATTCCCTACACTATAAATCAGCTCCTCTTGGACATCATAAGACTTCTTTATGGGCTCTTTCCCCTTCATAAATAAACCTCATTCCCTATGTATGAAGTGCAGAAGGTAAAGCCTGATTTGCAGTTCCTTGTCAGCTCAGGTGGCATCTCTTTGCCAGCTGACAAAGTGCCCAGGGAGTCACAGAACCCCAGCATGGTTAGGGGTTGGAAGGGAGCTCTGGAGCTCACCCAGTCCAAGCCCCCTGCTCCAGCAGGGCACCCACAGCAGCTTGCCCAGCAGCACAATGCCCAGGGGGGGTTGGAAGCTCTCCACACAAGGACACTCCACAACCTCTCTGGGCAGCCTGCTCCAGCCCTCCAGCACCCTCACAACAAACAACTTTCTCCTCATGGAACCTCCTGGGTTCTACTTGGTGCCCATCTCCCCTTGTGCACCACTGAGCAGAGTCTGGCCCCAGCCTCTTGCCCCCCACAGCTCCTTTAGCTCTTGCTGAGCATTGCTCAGCTCCCCTCTGGGGCTGCTCTTCTGCAGGCTCTCAGCCCCAGGGCTCTCAGCCTTAAATGGACTTTTTTTTTGTTCCCCTCTTCCCTGGTGGGGGTGGAGGAGGCACAAACAGGAGATTCCATGAGTTGAAACTTGTTTGTTGTGAGGGTGCTGGAGGGCTGGAGCAGGCTGCCCAGAGAGGTTGTGGAGTGTCCTTGTGTGGAGAGCTTCCAACCCCTCCCTGGGCATTGTGCTGCTGGGCAAGCTGCTGTGGGTGCCCTGCTGGAGCAGGAGGGTTGGATTGGATGAGCTCCAGAGCTCCCTTCCTGGCCTCACCATGCTGGGATCTCTGTGACCAAGCTGGAGAACCTTTTTGCAGTGTTTGCAGGGAGGAAGCTCCCTGGTTCTTTGCAAACAGAAGGCTCCTTGAGTTCCAGTTAACTTTCCCATCCTCACTGCCCAAGAAAACTCATTCCTTTCCTAGAGCAGAATCATTGGATCATGGAATTGTTTGGCTTGGAAAAGCCTTCTAAGAGCATGGAGTCCAACCAGCAACCCAACACCACCATGGCCATCCTAGCATGTCCCCAAAGAGCCATGACCAAAAGTTTTCTGGAACACCTCAAGGGAAAAAGAACTTTTGGGCTGAGAGCCTGCAAATATCCTTTTCCATTTGCTGAGTCTTTCCAGCTCAGAAAAGGAAAGGGGAAAAGAAAGGAAGGAAAAAAAAAAGAAGGGAAAAAAAAAAAAAGGGGGGGGGGAGAAAAAGAAAAAAAAAAAAAAGGGGAAAAAAAAGAAAGAAAAAAAAGGGGGAAAAAAAAGAAAGAAAAAAAAAAGGGGAAAAAAAAAGAAAGAAAAAAAAAAGGGGAAAAAAAAAGAAAGAAAAAAAAAGGGGGAAAAAAGAAAGAAAAAAAAGGGGGAAAAAAAGAAAGAAAAAAAAAGGGGAAAAAAAAGAAAGAAAAAAAAAAGGGAGGGTGAGGGGAAAATAAAACCCCCAAATAAATAATAATAAAAATAAGAACATTTTTCTCCTCACTTCATTCACTTCTCAGTTTATTGCCTGGCATGAAGCAAAATGAAACAGGTTCTTGTTATCTCCTTCTTTTCCCCACCAAAATAAAAAAAAATAAAGAGAGAGAGGAGGTATACAGGAGAAAGATAATTTCTATCTGCTTTGCTTTTTTATGCTTTTTCTCTCTCTCTTTTTTTCTTTTTTTATATGTTTCATAAAATGCATTGCTGCAGGCATGGAAAATATGTTCAGCCAGCATAAAACTGCTTAAAGACATCATTTTTTTTTTTTCCCCAAAGGATTGTCACTTTGGAAGAGTCAGGGAAGCTCCACAGCAGCATCACCTAGACTTGGTGGAGCTTCTTCCACCGTGGGGCACCTCAGCCCCAACCCCATCCCCAGTCCCAGCCTGGCTGCATCCTAGAAGCACAGAATGGGTTGGGTTGGAAGGGAGCTTAAAGCTCATCCAGTTCCAACCCCCCTGCCATGGGCAGGGACACCTCCCCCCAGCCCAGGCTGCTCAAGGTCTCATCCAGCCTGGCCTTGAGCACCTCCAGGGAGGAGACATCCACAGCTTCCCCCTGGGCAACCTGTGCCAGTGTCTCCCCACCCTCACTGTCAGGAATTTCTTCCTCATCTCCAGTCTAAACCAACCCTCCTGCAGCATCTCCTCCTTTCCTTCTCCCCTTCCACAACCTCAGTAGAGCTGAGGACCAGGCCTGGCTCATTCCCATTCAGGTCCAGGGACATCTCCAAGTCAGCAGCTCAGCAAATGAGCTGCTGCAAAGCCTTTTATCTCTTGATCCACCTTCCCTGGCAGCAAGCTGGCAGTGCAGGAGCAGTCACTCCATCACCCAGCAGAGCAGAGCAGGCTGCTGGGACGCTCCTCACCCTTCTTTCCTGAGCAAATAAAGAGGTGAGGAGATGACCTCCACCCCAACCCCTGCATCCTTTGCTCCCCACATCCCAGACCATGAGCAGGGCAAGCTGGCACTGCTCAGCACTGAGGGTGACCTGCTAGAGGTCCAAGATGTCACTTGGTAGGCTCAAAGAACCCCAGACCGGCCAGAATCCATGAGAATTCATCCCAGGATGAACTGGGGGAGGATCCTCAGCAGGACATGGCAGAGAATGCTGGAATCAAGGACTGGGCTGGGGGCAGTTATGTTCTGACCATGCCTAGAAGTGCTCTCTAGCACCCAAAACCCCTACCCCCCAGATGTGCTGTGCTTCTCTCACAGCTGCACCTACAGCCTCTGGTCCCCACAGGGGACTGACTTCAGGGCACTCCTGAGGTCTCCACTGAGAGAATCACAGAATGGTTTGGGTGGGAAGGGACTTCCAAAGCTCATCCAACCCAACCCCCCTGCAGTCAGCAAGGACATCCCCAACCAGAGCAGGTTCCTCAGAGCCCCAACCAACCTGACCTGGAGTGGTCTCCCCTGGACTCTCTCCAGGTCTCTGTCTCTCTTGATGGTCTCCCCTGGACTCTCTCCAGGTCTCTGTCTCTCTTGATGGTCTCCCCTGGACTCTCTCCAGGTCTCTGTCTCTCTTGATGGTCTCCCCTGGACTCTCTCCAGGTCCCTGTCTCTCTTGATGGTCTCCCCTGGACTCTCTCCAGCAGGTCTCTGTCTCTCTTGATGGTCTCCCCTGGACTCTCTCCAGGTCTCTGTCTCTCTTGATGGTCTCCCCCAGACTCTCTCCAGGTCTCTGTCTCTCTTGATGGTCTCCCCTGGACTCTCTCCAGGTCTCTGTCTCTCTTGATGGTCTCCCCTGGACTCTCTCCAGGTCTCTGTCCCTCTTGAAGTAGGGAGCCCAGAACTGGACCCAGGACTCCAGATGTGGCCTCACTAGGGCAAAATAGAGAGGGAGGAGAACCTCTCTCCCAGGCATGGAGCATCTCCCACCTCTCCAGGCAACTTGGGCCATGCTCTCCTCACCCTCAGTGTCAAAAAATTCTTCCTCCTCTCCAGCCTGAATCTCTTTTCCAGCTTAAAAACTTTGGTCCTGTGGAGGAAAGGATTCCTGGAGGCATTTCAGAGCCTCCCAGCTGCCCAGCACAGGGAGCTGGAGGTGCTGAGGGGTGGGGGGAGAGCCAAAGGAGGTTCACCAACAGGTTGGAGCAGAATTGGTATGCAAGCTCCAGGCAGGGGCAGCCTCTTCTAGCAGAGCCTCACAAAGGCAATCCCCAGCAATTGATATAAAAAGGTGTCAGGTGTGGTTTAAGTACTGCATTACCAGCAGAGATTTATCTGCTTCAAAGGCAGGCCTCCTGCCACCCAGGGAATAAACAGCTCTCCTCCTTATCTCTTTCACAGAGCCCAATATTTCCCCTGCTCATCTCTGCCTGCCAAAAAGACTTTTTTGTTGTTGCTGTTTTATCTTGCTTTTATTTTTTCCCCTTTTCTTTCTCCCCCTCCCTCCCTTTTTTTTCTTTTTTTTTTTTTTTTCCTTTTTTTTCCCTTCTTTACATATTGTCATTGGAACAGCTCTGGAGCACCTCTGCTATGTTTGGGATGGGAAAGGCTTCTTTAAGCTGATCCAGTCCAACCAGCAACCCAACACCACCATGGCCACTAAGCCATGGCCATGAAACAGAGAAATCTCTGCTGCTTATGGCTGAGGCATGGAGGAGCAAGGGGAGGAGATGCTCTGCAGTGCCTGCTCCCCACTGCCAAGAGCATCATCATTCTCCTGCCTGCTGTCAACTGCCTTCATTCCAGTGTCCAGGTCTGGGGTCCCCAGCAGGAGAAGGACACAGAGCTGCTGGAGGGAGGCCAGAGGAGGCCACAAAGATGAGCCAAGGGCTGGAGCAGCTCTGCTGTGAGGACTGTGGGGGTGTGCAGCCTGGAGAGGAGAAGATTCCAGGGGGACCTCAAAGCTGTCTGCTGAAGGGATCCTGCAGGAAGGTTGCAGAGAGACTTTTGCTGAGGGTGTTTGGAGACAGGCCAAGGGGGAATGGTTTGGAGCTGAGGCAGAGCAGGGTTAGAGTGGAGCTGAGGAAGAAGTTCTTCAGGATGAGGGTGGTGAGAGTCTGGCACAGGCTGCCCAGGGAGACTGTGGCTGCCTCCTGCCTGGGGATGTTCCAGACCAGGCTGGATGAAGCCTTGAGGAATCTGGGCTGGTGGGAGGTGTCCCTGCCCATGATGGGGAGGTTGGAGGAGATGAGCTCTGAGCTCCCTTCCAACCTGAGCTGTTTGATTTGATTAATTGCAAAGCAACCTCTCCTAAACCTCCCTAGAAAACATCCCAAGGAGGATGGAGCACTGGGGGGAGGGTGTGGAGGGATGGTTTGTGTCCCTCCAAAAAAGCCTTCTGAGTGAAATCCCAGAATCCCAGCATGAGAGGGGCTGGAAGGGATTTCTGGAAGTCATCCAGTCCAACCCCCCTGCTCCAGCAGGGCACCCACAGCAGCTTGCCCAGCAGCAGAATGGCCAGGGAGGGGTTGGAATGACTCCAGAGAAGGAGACTCCACAACCTCTCTGGGCAGCCTGCTCCAGACTCCTGTGGAGTCCTCACTGCTGGGAGCTCACAGCTCCTGCCTGGGAAACCTGCAAGGGGAGAAGTCACCTCCCCCACACTTGTACCCTGGGAAGGATTTCTGAGCCCCTGAGCCATCAGGCTCACCAGGAATGATTCCTGCTACAGTGCAAGCTCTGACCTCCTCCAGCTAATTACCAGCAGGGCAGTTAATCATAGAGAAGCATAAAGGGTTTGGTTCCTCCCCTCTGCTTTGGCTGCAGGGCAGAGGATGCTGCAGGGCAGAGGATGCTGCTGGGCAGAGGATGCTGCAGGGCAGAGGATGCTGCTGGGCAGAGGATGCTGCTCGTGAGAGCTCCTTGCAGGCTGGTTAAGGGCAGAGGGGCTGGTGGGGAATGCAGAGTGGTGCAGGCTCGGGCCTGGGGTGGAAAATCAATGCAGTGCATAGAGTTGTTGCATACTGCAACAGGCTTTGCTTCCCCTGCTGCTCTTAGCATTCAGGACCTCTCTGCTCATGGTCTTGAGCTCCTGGACAGAGGAGAGCAAAGCAGATTTGGCTCAGAAGCTTGAACAGATCTCTCACTGTCATCTTTTCTGGAGAGCTTTGGGGGAGCTGTGTCAGGTGAAGAGTTTCTAAGGCAGTATCACGATCACAGTCAGCAGCCTTGGAATACAAATCAGAGCATGGACTAACAAAGCATCAGGTGCTGGATCTGCCCTTCAGGTCAGCCTGGAAAAGGCTCCAGGGGGACCTTTGGGTGAACTTCAGGTGACCAAAGGAGTTGGTCAGAAAGCTGGGGCCAGGAGGAGGGCTGATGGCTTGAACTCAAAGAGATTCAGATAGGAGAGAAGGGAGAAAGGTTTGACACTGAGGATGGTGAGAGCCTGGCCCAGGCTGCCCAGAGAGGAGGGAGATGCTCCAGACCTGGGGAGGGAGGTTCTCTTCCTCCTCTATTTTGCCCTAGTGATTCCTGGGTCCAGTTCTGGGCTCCCCACTTCAAGAGGGACAGGGAACTGCTGGAGAGAGTCCAGGGCAGGCTGGGAAGCTGCTGAGGGACCTGGAGCAGCTCTGTGAGGAGCAAAGGCTGAGAGCCCTGGGGCTGAGAGCCTGCAGAAGAGCAGCCCCAGAGGGGAGCTGAGCAATGCTCAGCAAGAGACAAAGGAGCTGTGGGGGGCAAGAGGCTGGGGCCAGACTCTGCTCACTGGTGCCCAGGGACAGCACAAGGGGCAAGGGGCACAGACTGGCACCCAGGAGGTTCCATCTGAAGAGAAGGAGAAAGTTGTTCGTTGTGAGGGTGCTGGAGGGCTGGAGCAGGCTGCCCAGAGAGGTTGTGGAGTGTCCTTGTGTGGAGAGCTTCCAACCCCCCCTGGGCATTGTGCTGCTGGGCAAGCTGCTGTGGGTGCCCTGCTGCAGCAGTGGGCTTGGACTGGCTGAGCTCCAGAGCTCCCTTCCCACCCTGTCCATGCTGGAATTCTGTGAATTTCCCTCATTTACACTGCTGCCTCCATTTGCCACCTGTGGTGGGGACTATCAGGGGACTTGCACTGTCAGGGGGCTTGCACTATTAGGGGACATCACTACTAGGAGACCTCTCTGGTAGGGAAAATCCCTCTTAGGGGACATCACTATTGGGGGGCATCTCTCTTAGGGGACATCTCTATCAGGGGACATCTCTATCAGGGGACATCTCTCTTAGGGGACATCTCTCTTAGGGGACATCTCTATCAGGGGACATCTCTGTTTGGGGACTGGGTGCTGGAGGTGGCCACAGAGATGTTCTTTACCCAGCCACACTGTGCCAGACCCAGCAGAAAGGCAATCCAGTGCCCCTAACCCTTCAGAACCCATGCCCACCATGCCACCAAGCTGAGGATGGCTCTGCCCAGGGCACAGGCTCTGCCTTTCAGGCAGATTTCAGAGCCTGTTGGAGGACAGAGACACAACAGTGTCACCTGCAGGGACAAAGGGCTGTTAAATAAAGTCCCCTGTGCCTGGGGAGAGGGCAGGGAGAGGAAGAGAGATCAGCCAGGCAGTAAATTTTCAGACTTGCCCCCAAAAAGTCTAAGTCCTGAGTCAATGCAGTGGAGTGGGCAGGCTGGCTGCACATAATGTAGTCCTTATTAATAATGTAGCCCTGATAGAGCCTTGTATTGATCTCCAATATATAAATCTAACCTCCCCATGAATAAAAAATGGTAATAAGGGCTTGGAAGTAGACTAAATAATAGCAGCTGAACCCCAAATGCCAAAGAGCAGCAGTGGGGGAAGGCACTAATGGAGGGCAGGCTGTGCCACACGTGCCCAGGATCCTGCTGGCCACAGCTAAAAGCTGGAGGGGGTGAGGGGCTGGGGGCACCAGGAAGCACTTTGGCTGTTCCTAAGGGTTGGCTGAGGGCAGTGGGGGTGGGGACAGGCTGGTCCCTGCTGCTCAGCTCAGAGGATCATACAACTGTGTGGGTTGGAAAAGCCTTTTGTAAGACCATAAAGTCCAAGCATCAACCCAACCCCAGCATGGGCATCAAACCCTGGCCCCAAGTGCCATGGCCACAGGGTTCTGGGACACCTCCAGGGATGGGGACTCCACCACCTCCCTGGGCAGCCTGTGCCAATCCCTGACCACTCTTACAGCAAAGAAATTGCTCTTCAGCTCCAACCTAACCCTCCCCCAGTGCAGCTTGAGGCCATTTCTTCTTGTCTTGACACCAGGGAAGAGAGCCCAGCCCCTACCCCACTCCAGCCTCCTTTCAGGGAGCTGTAGAGAGCAATGAGCTCTCTCCTCAGCCTCTTCTTCTCCAGGCTGAACAATCTCAGCTGCCTCAGCTGCTCATGGCCATGGCTCATGGTGGACTTGCCCCCCAGCACCACCAGGTCTTTCTCTGCAGAGCTGCCCTCCAGCAGGTTGATTCCTCACCTGTATTGCTGCAGGGGGTTGCTCCTCCTCAGCTGCAGGACCCTAAGCTTGTCCTGGTTGAACTTCCTGAGGTTCAGATTTACATGAGGTTAGTTCTCGAGAATGAGGGAGGGGAGAGACTGGCACAGGTTGCCCAGGGAGGCTGTGGATGCCTCCTCCCTGGAGGTGTTCCAGGCCAGGCTGGATGAAGCCTTGAGGAATCTGGGCTGGTGTGAGGTGTCCCTGCCCGTGACAGGGGGGTTGGAACTGGATGAGCTTTAAGATCCCTTCCAACCCAACCCATTCTAGAATCATAGCATCAGTCAGGGTTGGAAGGGACCACAAGGCTCAGCCAGTTCCAACCCCCCCTGCCATGGGCAGGGACACCTCACACCAGATCAGGCTGGCCACAGCCTCATCCAGCCTGGCTGCAAACACCTCCAGGGATGGAGCCTCAACCACCTCCCTGGACAACCCATTGCAGGCTCTCACCACTCTCATGGGGAACAACTTCTTCCTCACATCAGGCCTGAATCTCCCCACTTCCAGCTTTATTCCATTTCCCCCCAGTCCTATCACTCCCTGACACCCTCAAAAGTCCCTCCCCAGCTTTCTTGGAGCCCCCTTCAGATCCTGCAAGGCCACAAGAAGATCACCTCAGAGCCTTCTCTTCTCCAGACTGCACAACCCCAACTCTCTCAGTCTGTCCTCACAGCAGAGCAGCTCCAGCCCTCTGCTCATCCTGGTGGCCCTTCTCTGGACACCTTCCAGCACCTCCAGATCCCTCTTGGAACAGAGGCTCCAGAACTGGACACAGAGCTCCAGGTGTGGTCTCAGCAGAGCTGAGCAGAGAGGGAGAATCCCCTCCCTGGCCCTGCTGGCCACACTTCTCCTGCTGCAGCCCAGGCTCTGCTTGGCTCTCTGGGCTGCAAGTGCTCACTGCTGGCTCCTGTTGAGTTTCTCCTCCCCCAGCACCCCCAAGTCCCTCTCCTCAGGGCTGCTCTCCAGCCAGTCCCTGCCCAGCCTGCATTTGTGCTTGGGATTGCCTCCACCCAGCTGCAGGACCTTGCACTTTAACCATTCTATGATGGTTACTCTTCACATGTCACAGACAAAGTTCCTCCCAGCTCTTGCTCCTCCCTCATGAAATGACCTTTTCCAGTGTTTAACTTTGCTGGGAAAGAATCACATCCCCAGAACTCTGCCTGGGCAACCTTCTTAATAGCAGCTGTCAGCGTGGTCAGGCATCCTTTGCCACTGAGCCCAGGGATGCAATAATAACAACATCCATAACAGCCACCCTCTGACAGAGGGGATTGGTTCTGCTCACTGCACTTCAAAATATTTCAAAAGACCATTTCCAGGGTGGAAAAAGCCAAACTGGTTGGAAGGAGCCAGAAGAAGGCACAAGGCTGGGGAGATTTGCCCTTGGGACACTCAGCTGTAGGGTGTTTGGGCATCACAGATTCACCTGGGGTGGGAAGGGAGCCTCAGAGGTCATCCTGTCCATCCCCACCTTCACCTCTGAGCATCCACAGCCTGGGCTTGGGGATGCATCCATGGGAATCCATCCATGGGAATCCCAGCCCACGGTGTTAACACTAATGGCTAATTCTCATTAATGCAAAGGCAATTAGAGGGGATAATGAGAGGAGAGCAGCTCATTAGCTGGCTGCCAGGCTTGCAGGGCTGGCTGGGGACCTGAGCACATTGACAGGGACATTACCACTGTGGTGCTGTGTAACTGCTCTGAGCACATCCACCAGGGGCCAGCCCAGCCTGCAGGAGCCACTCCCTGGTTTCTTCCCTTCCATCCAACTCCCTTCCCCAAGCCAGAGACCTGCAGCAGAGTGGACAGGTGCCAAGGCATGGCCCCAACCATCCCTGAGCAGGGAGAGGGCTGGAGGTGGGCTCCAAACAGCCCAGGATGAGACTCTAAGGTGACAACAGCAGCCTGGGGTGGTGAGGCAAGGGGAGGAGGGACACATCCAGACCTCCATCAAGTCCAACTGCCCTGCAGTCACCAGGGACATCCCCAACTAGAGCTGGTTGCTCTGGTTTGTGATGAGACTCCAGCACCTGCTGGAGCAGCAGTTGGAGCATCCCACCCTGGGGAAGCCAGGGAGGCTTCCCTGTGCCAGGGAAAAGGGGAGCAGGAGGGGGAAGCAGCAGGCAGATAGCAACAAATAGATGTGTGCTAAAGACATGGAAATGAGAGCAAAGAGCAGGGATCAGCAGGCAAACACTGAGCAGGGTCCAGCACTGAGACTAAACAAACAGAGGGAAATGAGAAGCTGGGTGAAATGAGCTGAGCATTGGGAATGTGAAAAATGCTGGGAATGAAACCAACCAGAGAGCCCAGGCAGCACCTGAGCCCAACAGCCTCTGCTGGGCTGTGAGGGCAAGGAGTAGTCACTCAACCACTCCATGGCAGGGGTTGGAAGGGACCTCTGGAGATCACCCAGTCCAACCCCCTTGCCAGAGCAGGGGCACCTCGAGAGGGTCACACAGGAACATGTCCAGGTGGGTTTGAAATGATTCCAGAGGTGGAGGCTCCACAACTTCTCAGGGCAGCCTGCTCCAGGGCTCCAGCAGCCTGCAATTAAAGAAGTTCCTCCTTGTGTTCACATGGAACTTCTGGTGCTCAGGTTTGTGCCTGTTCCCCCTTGTCCTGTCCCTGGGTGCCACTGACCAAAGCCTGGCCCCAGCCTCCTGACCCCCACCCTTGAAGTATTGATCAGCATTGATCAGAGTCCCCCCCTCAGGCTGCTCTATTCCAGACTAAAAGAGCCCCAAGTCCCTCAGCCTTTCCTCACCAGAGCTCTTCCAGTCCCCTCAGCATCTGATCTGGTGTGAGGTGTCCCTGCCCATGGCAGAGGGGTTGGAACTGGCTGAGCCTTGTGGTCCCTGCCAACCCTGACTGATTCCATGATCTTCCCAGCCCCTTGCTGGACCCTCTCCAGCAGTTCCCTGTCTCTCCTGAACCACAGAGCCCAGAACTGGACCCAGCACTCCAGGTGTGCCCTCATCAGGACACAGCACAGAGGGAGGAGACTCTCCTCAAGGGAGGAAGGCTCCCTTGAGCCTTCTTAAACCAGGTGCAGACAGAGGACATCCCCAATGCTCCTTTCCTCACCTTCAGCTGCCTCACCCCCCCTTGCTGTGTCCAGCCCTTGCAGAGCAGCTCAGGGCTGTGAGGACCCCCAGCTGCTGCTGCCTGCTCTGAAGCCACCCAGTCGGTGCAGGGGGGGTGGAGTGACTGCAGGAGCAGAGCTTAATTCTATTGAACCTTTTGGCTCCAGCTTGCTTGAAAGCCTCTGAACAATGCATCTGCATTGTCCTCATTACAAGGCAGGAATTCAAGAGAGTTCATTCCCCGATTTGGATCAGCCCTGTTATTCCAATGAAGCAGGCAATTTAGTTTCAATTCCTTTTCTAGGTTTCTCTCTCTCCCCCCCATCACCCTCCAACCCCTTCCTACTCCATCACCACTTTCTATCTCTTTCTCTCTCTCTTTTCCCTCTCTAATCTGCTGACAAAGTGCCATTTATTTCCAGGGGAGTTAAGAAGAGGGGAAGCTGGGTGGGCTGTGCAGGAGCTAACCAGGCAGCACCTACCTTGTCATTACCTTTCACCTTTGTTGGTTCTCCCCCCAGCAGAATGAAAAACCTCAGCAGAGAAAGCAAAAACCCCCAAGCTGTTGGTGGAGACCTCTGTGAGACATGAGGGGGTTGGACTGGATGACCTTTAGAGGTCCCTTCCAACCCAAAGCATCTATGATGAGCTGGGCAGCTCCAGTCAGGATATCCAGACCTGGGAATGAATCCCCAGCTGCATGTGTCTTGGTTGCCAGTAAAAGGTGATCAAGTGGGCTGGGAAGATGCTGCTGAGGGGCCTGGAGCAGCTCTGTGAGGAGCAAAGGCTGAGAGCCCTGGGGCTGAGAGCCTGCAGAAGAGCAGCCCCAGAGGGGAGCTGAGCAATGCTCAGCAAGAGCTAAAGGAGCTGTGGGGGGCAAGAGGCTGGGGCCAGACTCTGCTCACTGGTGCCCAGGGACAGCACAAGGGGAGATGGGCACAAAGTGGAACCCAGGAGGATCCTTCTGAACATGAGGAGAAAGTTGTTTGGTGTGAGGGTGCTGGAGGCCTGGAGCAGGCTGCCCAGAGAGGTTGTGGAGTCTCCTGCACTGCAGAGCTTCCAAACCCCACCTGGATGTGTTCCTGTGTGACCTGATCCAGGGGATCCTGCTGGAGCTCCAAACTCCACCTGGATGTGTTGCTGTGTGACCTGATCCAGGTGATCCTGCTGGAGCTCCAAACCCCACCTGGATGTATTCCTGATCCAGGTGATCCTGCTGGAGCTCCAAACTCCACCTGGATGTGTTCCTGATCCAGGTGATCCTGCTGGAGCTCCAAACCCCACCTGGATGTATTCCTGATCCAGGTGATCCTGCTGGAGCTCCAGCCCCACCTGGATGTATTCCTGATCCAGGTGATCCTGCTGGAGCTCCAAACCCCACCTGGATGTGTTCCTGATCCAGGTGATCCTGCTGGAGCTCCAAACCCCACCTGGATGTGTTCCTGATCCAGGTGATCCTGCTCTGGCAGGGATCTTGGACTGGCTGATCTCCAGAGGTCCCTCCCAGTGCCCCCCAGGCTGGGGTACAGTCTATGGTACAGACTGAGTGCTCCTCCTTGCCAGGAGCTGAGGCCATGCAGGGGAGCACAGCAGCTTGAGGGCTTTATCCTCTCCCTTTTGTGCCCTCAGCAGAGCACTGCAGAATGGAGATGCTGCACAGCACCAGCTTCCTCCAACTCCTTGTGTGGAGAGCTTCCAACCCCCCCTTGGCCACTGTGCTCCTGGGCAAGCTGCTGTGGGTGCCCTGCTGGAGCAGGGGGCTTGGACTGGCTGAGCTCCAGACCTCCCTTCTCACCCCATCCATGTTGGGATTCTGTGAGCAAATCATTTGGATTCCTCTGGGACTTTTTAAGGACTTAATTTAGCCCCAGCTTTTGTAGAGTAAGGGAATGGTTGGACTGGATGATCTTAAAGGTCTTTTTCCAACCAAACCAATTTTATATTTCTTTGATTTTGATTTCCCCCCCCCCCCCCCCAATCCAAATGAGGTTGCTGATCCCCCTAAAGCTTTAGGCACCTGCTCAATATCAGACACTAGAAGCAGCCTTGGTGATCCTCAGTGATGAAAGTTAAATACTGCACTAAATCTTTGCCAGATCAGAATCCAAAGCAGGCAATAAAAAGTTAAAGCACTGTTTTTCCCCTCCTCTAATATATTCCAGCTCAAAGGCTGCTTCAGCAGCCTCCCAGGAACTATTGAGTCCTGAAGGTCAGAGATGGGCACCTTAGATTTAAACAAAGCACTGAGGGAAGAAAAAAAAAGTAAGGCTGGGAGAAGCAGAGGATGCTGTGGGTTGGAGGGAACTTTAAAGGTCATCAATAGGACCTCAACCAGATGATGGAGTCCTCTTTGTGCTGGTGTTGAGAGTCTCCTGCTCCCATTCCTTGCTGGGATCAGAAAATCATTGGATCACAGAGGGGCTCAGGTTGGGAAGGACCTCAGGCATCATCTATTCCAACCTCCCCACCATGGGCAGGGAAAGCTCTCAACGAGATTTGGTTGCTCAAGGCCTCCTCCAAGCTGGCCTTGAGCATCCCCCAGGGAAGAGGCAGCCACAGCCTCCCTGGGCAGCCTGTGCCAGGGTCTCACCAGCCTCATATATGAAAATGAATCATAACTGCCAGCCCCAAACCCTTCTTGCCATGCTGCTCCATTTACCTAGGAGGGATGTGGGGAATAAGCACTGGAGAAAGAGGAATGTCCCACTTGGGACTATTGCTAGTTTGAAATGGAACTGAAAGGAAAGATTTGACTTCTTCTCCAACATCAACTTCTCCCCCTGTTCCCCAGAGTGTCTAGGAAGGGACAATGAAGCTGGGGAAGGGTTTGGAGAGCAGGGCTGGGGAGGAGCAGCTGGGGAAGGGTTTGGAGAGAAGGGATGGGGAGGAGCATCTAAGGGTTTGGAGAACAGGACTGGTGAGGAGCATCTGGGGAAGGGTTTGGAGAGTAGGGCTGGTGAGGAGCAGCTTGGGAAGGGTTTGGAGAGCAGGGCTGGGGAGGAGCATCTGGGGAAGGGTTTGGAGAGCAGGGCTGGTGAGGAGCAGCTGAGGAAGGGTTTGGAGAGTAGGGCTGGTGAGGAGCAGCTGAGGAAGGGTTTGGAGAGTAGGGCTGGTGAGGAGCAGCTGAGGAAGGGTTTGGAGAGCAGGGCTGGGGAGGAGCAGCTGAGGAAGGGTTTGGAGAGTAGGGCTGGTGAGGAGCAGCTGAGGAAGGGTTTGGAGAGTAGGGCTGGTGAGGAGCAGCTGAGGAAGGGTTTGGAGAGCAGGGCTGGTGAGGAGCAGCTGAGGAAGGGTTTGGAGAGTAGGGCTGGTGAGGAGCAGCTGAGGAAGGGTTTGGAGAGCAGGGCTGGTGAGGAGCAGCTGGGGAAGGGTTTGGAGAGCAGGGCTGGTGAGGAGCAGCTGGGGAAGGGTTTGGAGAGCAGGGCTGGTGAGGAGCAGCTGAGGAAGGGTTTGGAGAGCAGGGCTGGTGAGGAGCAGCTTGGGAAGGGTTTGGAGAGCAGGGCTGGTGAGGAGCAGCTGAGGAAGGGTTTGGAGAGTAGGGCTGGTGAGGAGCAGCTGAGGAAGGGTTTGGAGAGCAGGGCTGGTGAGGAGCAGCTGAGGAAGGGTTTGGAGAGCAGGGCTGGTGAGGAGCAGCTGAGGAAGGGTTTGGAGAGCAGGGCTGGTGAGGAGCAGCTTGGGAAGGGTTTGGAGAGCAGGGCTGGTGAGGAGCAGCTTGGGAAGGGTTTGGAGAGCAGGGCTGGGGAGGAGCAGCTTGGGAAGGGTTTGGAGAGCAGGGCTGGGGAGGAGCAGCTGGGGAAGGGTTTGGAGAGACGGGATGGGGAGGAGCAGCTGAGGAAGGGTTTGGAGAACAGGACTGGTGAGGAGCATCTGGGGAAGGGTTTGGAGAGCAGGGCTGGTGAGGAGCATCTGGGGAAGTGTTTGGAGAGCAGGGCTGGTGAGGAGCAGCTGAGGAAGGGTTTGGAGAGCAGGGCTGGTGAGGAGCAGCTGAGGAAGGGTTTGGAGAGCAGGGCTGGTGAGGAGCAGCTGGGAAGGGTTTGGAGAGCAGGGCTGGTGAGGAGCAGCTGAGGAAGGGTTTGGAGAGCAGGGCTGGTGAGGAGCAGCTGGGGAAGGGTTTGGAGAGCAGGGCTGGTGAGGAGCAGCTGGGGAAGGGTTTGGAGAGCAGGGCTGGGGAGGAGCAGCTGGGGAAGGGTTTGGAGAGCAGGGCTGGTGAGGAGCAGCTGGAGGTGTTCAGACTGGAGAAGAGGAGGCTGAGGGGAGACCTCATTGCTCTCTACAGTTCCCTGAAAGGAGGCTGGAGCCAGGTGGGGATTGGTCTCTTCTCCCAAGGAAGAATGAGAGGAAATGGCCTCAGGTTGCCCCAGGAGAGGTTTAGGTTGGACATCAGAAGGAACTTCTTCACTGAAAGGGTTCTCAAAGCCTGGCCCAGGCTGAATCCCCATCCCTGGAAGTGTTTCAAAGCCACAGAGATGTGGTGCTGAGGGCCAGGCTTTAGCACTGACCTGGCAGTGTTGGGTGAATAGTTGGAATTGGTGACCTGAAAGATCCTTTCCAACCTGAACAACTCCACGAATTCTGTGGTTACATCTTGAGAGATTAATTTAAATGACAAGGTCAGGGAAGAGAGGAGGCAGGAGCTGCTGTTTACCACTCCCATCAGCCTCTAGGAGAAATATTTCAAGCCCAGAAGAGAAAAGAAAGGAGAGCTTTGAAGGCAGCAGCTTTGCAGAAGCAGCCACAGAAGATGTGTGGAGGGAGAACCTGCTCACAATAGCAGCAGGCAGGCAAAGGGTAAAACAATTAACACATCAGCCCTGAAAACCCAGCAGCTTCTGCTCCACAGGGAATCTGCTGAGCTGTTGTCCCCCCAAGCCTTATTTCCTTGCAGACTGTTCAGGCTAAATTTTCCCCAGGGAAAAGTGCTCTGTCTACCTTTTTTTGGGCCAATTTGGAGCCAAAGTGGGGGAGGAGAGGGCAGGACCTGAGGGAGAGGGTCCAGAGAATAGCAAAGAAGCTGGTGAAGGGTCTGGAGAACTTCTGAGGAGTGATTGAGGGAGCTGGAAGTGTTCAGCCTGGAGAAAAGGAGGCTGAGGGGAGACCTTCTGGCTCTCTACAACTCTCTTGACAGGGGGTTGGAGGTGGCTGGGGTTTGGTGTCTTCTTCCAAGGCTCTGCAGAGAAATTGTTCCTCATCTAGCCTAAACCTCCCCTGGGGCAACCTGAGGCCATTTCCTATCACTTGTTTGTTGGGAGAAGAGATCAAGATCCACCTGGCTCCAGCCTCCTTTTAGAGAGCTGTAGAGGGCAATGAGGTCTCCCCTCAGCCTCCTCTTCTTCACACTAAACCCCCCCAGCTCCCTCAGCTGCTCCTCCCCAGCCCTCTTCTCCAGACCCTTCCCCAGCTTCATTGCCCTTCTCTGGACCTGCTCCAGCTCCTCAATGTCCTTCTTGATCTTGCAGTGAGTTAATGATGGAACCAAACCCAGCCCTCACCCTGGTGTGTCCATGACCCCAGCATCTCCACCTCCCTCTTTTGCATTTCCTTGGCAAGCTCAGGGCCTGCCCAAAGTGCAGAGTGATGGCACCCAGCCCAGTGACCCAGGCCACCCTGCAGCCCTGCCCACCCTCCCAATCTTGTTTTTGTTTCAACCCTACAGGATACAAATTGCTGGGGTCTGGTCAGCTGCTGAGGCTGAGAGAGATTTTTACAGGGGTGAGAAGGAAAAGAGCAGGAAGCAAGGGGAGCTGAGAGAGAAAAACCTGCTGCAAAGCCTCCTGTGCTTGTCAGGAGTATTAACTTAGGATGATGTAGGAGAAACAACTAAGTGGTTTTTGTGTCAGCTGCACTGAATCAAACTTGTTCAAATCTATGCAGGCATGTGTGCAGTGAAGGATGCAACCTCTCTGTGCAATGGCAAGCAGGCTCCTAGTTGGCAGAGATTTGGAAGTTTTATGTTTTGCATGAAGGAGAAAGCTGTGGATAAATTAATTTAGGTGTATCACAGCAGCACAGTAAGGTAAGAGGGTGGAAGGGACCTCTGGAGATCATCAAGTCCAACCCTGCTGCCAGCTCAGGGGCACCTAGAGAGGGACATGCAGGAATGCATCCAGGAGGGATTGGAATGACTCCAGAGATGAAGGCTCCACCACCTCTCTGGGCAGCCTGCTCCAGGGCTCCAGCACCCTTCAACTAAAGAAGTTCTTCCTTGTGTTCAGATGGAACTTCTGATGTTCCAGTTAGTGCCCCTTGACCCTTGTCCTGTCACTGGGCACCACTGAACAAAGCCTGGCCCCAGCCTCTTGACACCCACCCTTGAAATATTGATCAGCATTGATCAGATCCCTCCTCAGGCTGCTCTTCTCCAGGCTAAAAAGCCCCAAGTCCCTCAGCCTTTCCTCATCAGTGATGTCCCAGACCCCTCAGCATCTCTGTGTGATGGGAAAGACACCAGGAAGGGGCTACTGAGCCAGCCTGGGATGCAGCTGGCTGAGGATGAGGGTAAGAAGGTGGGGAGCAGAAGGAACCTTCAGCAGAGCTGGTAACAGGATTGGGACTGGACCAGGAGAAAGGGAAAGCTACCAAGAGCAAGGTGGTGAGGATGCATCTAGAGCAAGGTGGTGAGGATGCACCTAGAGCAAGGTGGTGAGGATGCATCTAGAGCAAGGTGGTGAGGATGCATCTAGAGCAAGGTGGTGAGGATGCACCTAGAGCAAGGTGGTGAGGATGCATCTAGAGCAAGGTGGTGAGGATGCACCTAGAGCAAGGTGGTGAGGATGCACCTAGAGCAAGGTGGTGAGGATGCATCTAGAGCAAGGTGGTGAGGATGCATCTAGAGCAAGGTGGTGAGGATGCACCTAGAGCAAGGTGGTGAGGATGCATCTAGAGCAAGGTGGTGAGGATGCACCTAGAGCAAGGTGGTGAGGATGCATCTAGAGCAAGGTGGTGAGGATGCATCTAGAGCAAGGTGGTGAGGATGCATCTAGAGCAAGGTGGTGAGGATGCACCTAGAGCAAGGTGGTGAGGATGCATCTAGAGCAAGGTGGTGAGGATGCACCTAGAGCAAGGTGGTGAGGATGCATCTAGAGCAAGTGGTGAGGATGCACCTAGAGCAAGGTGGTGAGGATGCATCTAGAGCAAGGTGGTGAGGATGCACCTAGAGCAAGGTGGTGAGGATGCATCTAGAGCAAGGTGGTGAGGATGCATCTAGAGCAAGGTGGTGAGGATGCATCTAGAGCAAGGTGGTGAGGATGCACCTAGAGCAAGGTGGTGAGGATGCACCTAGAGCAAGGTGGTGAGGATGCACCTAGAGCAAGGTGGTGAGGATGCATCTAGAGCAAGGTGGTGAGGATGCATCTAGAGCAAGGTGGTGAGGATGCATCTAGAGCAAGGTGGTGAGGATGCACCTAGAGCAAGGTGGTGAGGATGCATCTAGAGCAAGGTGGTGAGGATGCACCTAGAGCAAGGTGGTGAGGATGCATCTTGAGCAAGGTGGTGAGGATGCATCTAGAGCAAGGTGGTGAGGATGCATCTAGAGCAAGGTGGTGAGGATGCACCTAGAGCAAGGTGGTGAGGATGCACCTAGAGCAAGGTGGTGAGGATGCATCTAGAGCAAGGTGGTGAGGATGCATCTAGAGCAAGGTGGTGAGGATGCATCTAGAGCAAGGTGGTGAGGATGCACCTAGAGCAAGGTGGTGAGGATGCATCTAGAGCAAGGTGGTGAGGATGCACCTAGAGCAAGGTGGTGAGGATGCATCTAGAGCAAGGTGCTGAGGATGCATCTAGAGCAAGGTGGTGAGGATGCATCTAGAGCAAGGTGGTGAGGATGCATCTAGAGCAAGGTGGTGAGGATGCACCTAGAGCAAGGTGCTGAGGATGCATCTAGAGCAAGGTGGTGAGGATGCATCTAGAGCAAGGTGCTGTCCCCACAAGCAGGAGCCCAGTGGGGTGAGAGCAGGACAGGGGATCCAGGCTTGTCAGCCTCCCACATCACTCAGCCCCACTTCACGGGCACGCAGCTTTCTCACTGACTCACAGAATCATCCAGCTTGGAAAAGGCCTCCAAGATCATCCAGTCCAACCAGCAACCCACCCCCACCATGCCCACCAAACCCTGGCCCCAAGGGCCATGGCCATAGGTTTCTTGAACCCCTCCAGGGATGGGGACTCCACCACCTCCCCGGGCAGCCTGTGCCAATCCCTGACCACTCTTGTAGCAAAGAAATCGTTCCTCCCCTACAGCCTGCCCCTGCCAGCTGCAGCAGAACAGACTTCCTGAGCCCCTGTGACACTCCATGCCCTGGGGGTGACCAAGATGTGAGAAGCATCGATTACAATTATCACCTCCTCTTTATCCCATTCTGACCGAGTCTGCTGCCTGCTGAGCTGCCGGCTGGGACACAAACACCTCTCTAGGGGTAGGAGGGAAAGAGATTTTAGTCTGAGAATTGGCCAGAATGAGAACTTCTTTCCTTGGCTGATTGCTCACCCACACGGCTGAGCCCAAATGCAGCTCTGAAGGCTTGGGGACAGCACAGACAGAGCAATGCCTCAGAGCTACCCACACCGAGGGGTGCAGGAGGAGACCTTTGGTGTCTCCAGCCTGGCAGCAGCCCTGAGAGCTGCTCTTAGCTTCTTTCTTTTTTAATCCCCCCTCTTTTTGTAGCACTCCTGCAGCACATCCCAGCCCTCTCCATCCCTCACCCAGCTGCATCCCAGCTCTCTCCATCCCTTCATCCAGCTACATCCCAGCTCTCTCCATCCCTCACCCAACTGCATCCCAGCCCTCTCCATCCCTCACCCAACTGCATCCCAGCTCTCTCCAACCCTCACCCAACTGCATCCCAGCCCTCTCCAACCCTCACCCAGCTGCATCCCAGCTCTCTCCATCCCTTCATCCAGCTGCATCCCAGCTCTCTCCAACCCTCACCCAACTGCATCCCAGCCCTCTCCAACCCTCACCCAACTGCATCCCAGCCCTCTCCATCCCTCACCCAACTGCATCCTTGCCTCTCCATCCCTCACCCAGATGCATCCCAGCTCTCTCCATCCCTCACCCAACTGCATCCCAGCCCTCTCCAACCCTCACCCAACTGCATCCTTGCCTCTCCATCCCTCACCCAGATGCATCCCAGCTCTCTCCATCCCTCACCCAGCTGCATCCCAGCTCTCTCCATCCCTCACCCAACTGCATCCCAGCCCTCTCCATCCCTCACCCAGATGCATCCCAGCTCTCTCCATCCCTCACCCAGCTGCATCCCAGCTCTCTCCATCCCTCACCCAACTGCATCCCAGCTCTCTCCATCCCTCACCCAACTGCATCCCAGCCCTCTCCAACCCTCACCCAACTGCATCCTTGCCTCTCCATCCCTCACCCAGCTGCATCCCAGCTCTCTCCATCCCTCACCCAACTGCATCCCAGCCCTCTCCATCCCTCACCCAACTGCATCCCAGCTCTCTCCATCCCTCACCCAACTGCATCCCAGCCCTCTCCATCCCTCACCCAACTGCATCCCAGCTCTCTCCATCCCTCACCCAACTGCATCCCAGCCCTCTCCAACCCTCACCCAACTGCATCCTTGCCTCTCCATCCCTCACCCAGATGCATCCCAGCTCTCTCCATCCCTCACCCAGCTGCATCCCAGCTCTCTCCATCCCTCACCCAACTGCATCCCAGCCCTCTCCATCCCTCACCCAGATGCATCCCAGCTCTCTCCATCCCTCACCCAGCTGCATCCCAGCTCTCTCCATCCCTCACCCAACTGCATCCCAGCTCTCTCCATCCCTCACCCAGCTCCATCCCAGCTCTCTCCATCCCTCACCCAACTGCATCCCAGCCCTCTCCATCCCTCACCCAACTGCATCCCAGCCCTCTCCATCCCTCACCCAGATGCATCCCAGCTCTCTCCATCCCTCACCCAGCTGCATCCCAGCTCTCTCCATCCCTCACCCAGCTGCATCCCAGCCCTCTCCATCCCTCACCCAACTGCATCCCAGCCCTCTCCATCCCTCACCCAGCTGCATCCCAGCTCTCTCCATCCCTCACCCAGCTCCATCCCAGCTCTCTCCATCCCTCACCCAGCTCCATCCCAGCTCTCTCCATCCCTCACCCAACTGCATCCCAGCCCTCTCCATCCCTCACCCAGCTGCATCCCAGCTCTCTCCATCCCTCACCCAACTGCATCCCAGCCCTCTCCATCCCTCACCCAGATGCATCCCAGCTCTCTCCATCCCTCACCCAGCTGCATCCCAGCTCTCTCCATCCCTCACCCAACTGCATCCCAGCTCTCTCCATCCCTCACCCAGCTCCATCCCAGCTCTCTCCATCCCTCACCCAGCTCCATCCCAGCTCTCTCCATCCCTCACCCAGCTGCATCCCAGCTCTCTCCATCCCTCACCCAGCTCCATCCCAGCTCTCTCCATCCCTCACCCAGCTCCATCCCAGCTCTCTCCATCCCTCACCCAACTGCATCCCAGCTCTCTCCATCCCTCACCCAACTGCATCCCAGCCCTCTCCATCCCTCACCCAACTGCATCCCAGCTCTCTCCATCCCTCACCCAACTGCATTCCAGCTCTCTCCATCCCTCACCCAACTGCATCCTTGCCTCTCCATCCCTCACCCAGCTGCATTCCAGCTCTCTCCATCCCTCACCCAGCTGCATCCCAGCTCTCTCCATCCCTCACCCAGCTGCATTCCAGCTCTCTCCATCCCTCACCCAGCTCCATCCCAGCTCTCTCCATCCCTCACCCAGGTCCATCCCAGCTCTCTCCATCCCTCACCCAGCTCCATCCCAACCCTCTCCATCCCTCACCCAGCTACTTCCTAACCACTCCATCCCTCACCCAGCTGCATCTCAACTCCTTCCACATCCTCACCCAGCTCCATGGCCCCACAAGCAGCCCTGTTCTTGGGAGATCTGTGGTGATTGAGCTCTCCCTCCTCTCTCCTCCATGGGCTGAGGACTCTCTAGAGCTGCAGGGGACCAAAGTGATAGGGCAGGGCAATATCTGCTGACCTCCCTTCCCATCCCAGCCCCCCAGAATCCAAGGGGGGAGAAGCCTGTCCTTTATTTTGGGTCTCCATCAGGCTTGGATCTCTGCACATGCAGAGGGAAGGACATTTAAGTGCACAATGCAAAGCCAGGCCAGCAGATCAGTTGTCTGAAAGCTCCCTTCCAGCTGACTGTGCTACAGATAAGGTTGGGGTGATGCCAGCAGCCAAGCTTCAAAAGCAACAGATCCTGGCACCCTGCAAAGAGAGAGGAGAACCCATCCCTGCCTCTTCACCTGGCAGAGTGCCTGAGAGCTTTTGGGAGGCTTCTGGCACAGAGGAGGGACAGTGGAGCCACTTCTCCCTTCTGCATGATTTGCTGTGTCCCTCCAGGGCACTCCTGGAAGGGTTGGAGGCAATGAGAGGGCAACCACCCTCCTAGAGCAGCCCTGAAGCTGTCCCAAAGCTGCTGGTCCCCCACAGCTCCTCCTCATCTAGCAGGGTGAAGATGTTCTTCACCTTCCTCTCCTTTCTGGTTGGCTTGCCATGAAATCCTCCAAGTGCCTGCCTTTTTTTTTTTTTTTTCCCCACCCCTTCTTCTTCCCTTAGAGCATGTGTTTGGCAAGGGAATAAGCTGAGGGTGGTGATTAAGGTGAAGAAATAATTGTAGTGGAAGATTCAAAGCAGAGCAACATGACCAGAGGCAGCTTCTTCTGGGAGGGAAGCCAAACAGAGCCTGGCTGTTGCTTCCCAGCAGTTCAATCTCCAGGTTTGCTGTGCTTTCCATGCCATGGATCCCTTCCCACTTGGATGCCTCATGGATGCTTGCCCTTAAGGCTTCTTTTCCATGTGCTGATCTGGTCTCTGTCACTAAACATCTCCAAACCCAGGGAAAAATTGATGGAGGAGCTCAATTTGGCAGCCCAGGGCAATATTTCTCACCCTTCCCAGTCTCTGAATCCTTCCCCATTGCTCCTTCTGAAGTTATTTCCTTCAGCAAGTGGAAAAAAAAAAAAAAAAAAAGGGAATTAATGGTTCCTTGCCTGTGCCAGCAGCATTCCCAGGCTGCTGTCTGCTCCCACCTGGGATGTGTCTGTCCAGAGCAAGCAGCAAGCACAGAGCTGCTGGAAAAGGACTTCTGGCCTTCAGGAAATTGTCTTCCCATATCTCACAGGGAGGCTCCAACTCCTTGCTGCTCCCATGGGATGCCCTGGCTGGAAGAGCATTGCCTGAGCTCACCTCCTGCTGCAATCCCTGCATGGCAAACAGGTCTCTAGAGGCCCCTCTGGCTGGTGGGTGCCAAGAGGTGATGATGATGATGATGATGATGAAAGCATCCACTCCAGACAGACCTCTGCAGGGGGCCAGTGCTCTCCTCTTCCTCCCCAAGAGGGTTTGGGCTTCTGTTTAACTTCTTGTGGCACAGACCTCAGGCTGGTGTCAGGGCACTGTGGAAGCACAGCCTAATTCCAAGCACTTCCCTAAGGGCTCAGCTGAAGTAGAGTCATAAAACTCTGCTCTGCACTTCCACCACTTGCAGGAAGCTGAAGCTCTCCAGCAAAAAAAAAAAAAAAAAAAGGATTCCAAACCAACTCTGAGAGAGCCTGGAAACAAACCAGGATGCTTGGCTACCATAACCCACTCCCAGGGGACAGATAGCAACCAGCCCCAACCACCTCCCAAAGAGTGGCTGCTGGATTTTACACAGGCTCTCACCGGAGCCACATTTGCTTCTCCCAGCAGGGATGGCTCCCAGGGGATGGGGGAGGGATAATGGGAAGCAGCTCTGAGCGGCCACACTTCCCTACTAACGGCAGAAAAGTTGGGATGAAACATAACCCGGAGGCTTTGCTGATGAGACAGATGGCTCAACGGTTGTTTGGAGAGCTTCTGGAGGGGGGGGGGAAAGAAAAAACCCAAAACAACTGAAATAATGCCTGTGCTAATGGGGAGTCGTCAGCAGGGAGGCTGGGGGGAGCTGGAAGAGCTCAAGTGGCTGAAGGCTCCTTCCGGAGCTCGGGCAGGGGGGGCCCAGCAGCCAAACTGTCAGACAATCGATGCTGAAGGGAAGCAAAGTCCCCTGGGGGGACCCACCGTGGAGACTGGGAACGGCTCAGGGCTCACACTGGGCAAAGCTGGGGTGCTGAGCTGGGATGTGGCACCCAGCTGGGGTGCTGGATTGGGATAAAGCACTGAGCTGGGCTGCTGAGCTGGGATACAGCACTGGGCTGGGACTGGCACAGAGCTGGGGTGCTGAACTGGGATGCTGAGGTGGGATGCAGGGCTGAGTTGGGATGCTGAACTGGGAGGCTGAGCTGGGCTGCTGAGCTGGGATACAGCACTGGGCTGGGATTGGCACAGAGCTGGGGTGCTGAACTGGGATGCTGAGGTGGGATGCAGGGCTGAGTTGGGATGCTGAACTGGGAGGCTGAGCTGGGCTGCTGAGCTGGGATACAGCACTGAGCTGGGCTGCTGAGCTGGGATATGGCAACCAGCTGGGGTGCTGGATTGGGATAAAGCACTGAGCTAGGCTGCTGAGCTGGGACAGAGCACTGGGTTGGGATTGGCACAGAGCTGGGATGCTGAACTGGGATTCTGAACTGGGATGCTGAGCTGGGCTGCTGAGCTGGGATGTGGCACCCAGCTGGGGTGCTGGATTGGGATAAAGCACTGAGCTGGGCTGCTGAGCTGGGACAGAGCACTGGGTTGGGATGTTGAACTGGGAGGCTGAGCTGGGATACAGCACTGGGCTGGGATATGGCACAGAGCTGGGATGCTGAACTGGTATAGAGGACTGAGCTGGGATGCCGAGCTGGGATACAGGGCTGAGCTGGGATGTTGAACTGGGATGCTTAGCTCAGATAGAGGACTGAGCTGGGATGCTGAGCTGGGATAGAGGACTGAGCTGGGATGCTGAGCTGGGATGGTGAACTGGGATGCTTAGCTCGGATAGAGGACTGAGCTGGGATGCTGAGCTGGGATAGAGGACTGAGCTGGGATGCTGAACTGGGATGGTGAACTGGGATATTGAGCTGGGATAGAGGACTGAGCTGGGATGGTGAACTGGGATATTGAGCTGGAATAGAGGACTGAGCTGGGATGCTGAGCTGGGATGTTGAGCTGGGATAGAGGACCGAGCTTGGATGTTGAGCTGGGATACAGGGCTGAGCTGGGATGCTGAGCTGGGATGCTCCTTGTGCAAGATGGACATTTACAATCCTTATTTTTTTTTTTTTTTTTTTTTTTTTTTTTTTTTTTTTTTTTTTTTTGCTTTGAGGCTCAATGTGCAGAAGGAGAGCAAAGAAACCCAGAGGTCCAAGGAAGGGGCAGAGGTGTAGCTCCAGCTGCTCAGGACTGGGTTTATTTCTCCTTTATTTTTTACATCTCCCATTTTCCTTTATCTTTTCCCCCAGTAAACAGCAGAACACTTGGGGGGTTGGGGTGGGTTTGGGTTTTTTTTGTGGGGTTGTTGGGTTTTTTTGGCTCAGATTTCTTTTCTGCCTGTTCTCCAGGAGATTTTTCTGAGGATCTGAAGTTTATTATCCCTGTAATTCCCTCTGATGGGTGAATGTGCATTATCACAGGGAGACAAACCCCAAATCCCATTGGCATTCCCACACTTCCTGGCTCATCTGTGGCCGGGGGGGGGAAGAATAAACCCTCCTAGGGGCTGCCAGCCAGAACACCTTTCCCTAACACAAAAAGTCACTTTGGATTAAGGAGAAAATAAATAAAGGAAGAGGAAAATCCCCAGCAGCAGCAGCAGCAGCAGCATTTTATTTCCTTTTCTTCTCCCCCACCTCCCAACCTCCCTCCTTGCACAGGCAGAAATTACAGCAAGATTGAAAGCAGAGATCCTAATATGTTTTCCCTCAGGTGTTCTAAAGCTCTGAAAGGTGCATATGAGGACTTGTTTAACAGAGATAACTGTGACACCCTGCCAAATAAATTCAGGCTAGAAGAGGAGCTGCTGACACCCAGACAACTTGGAGAAACCTTCCAGTTAGGAACAATTCCATCAGGGATTTTCACCTCCCTTTCCATCGCAGCAGAGGATGGAAGCAAAGGTGCTGCTCCTGAAACACAATCCCAGCGTGGAGAGGGTGGGAAGGGAGCTCTGGAGATCATCCAGTCCAACCCTCCTGCTCCAGCAGGGCACCCACAGCAGCTTGCCCAGGAGCACAGTGCCCAGGGGGGGTTGGAAGCTCTCCACACAAGGACACTCCACAACCTCTCTGGGCAGCCTGCTCCAGGCCTCCAGCACCCTCACAACAAACAACTTTCTCCTCCTCTTCACATGCAACCCCCTGGGTTCCACTTTCTGTTTCCCTTTGTCCTATCCCTGGGCACCACTGAGCAGAGTCTGGCCCCAGCCTCTTGCCCCCCACAGCTCCTTTAGCTCTTGCTGAGCATTGCTCAGCTCCCCTCTGGGGCTGCTCTTCTGCAGGCTCTCAGCCCCAGGGCTCTCAGCCTTTGCTCCTCCCAGAGCTGCTCCAGGCCCCTCAGCATCTTCCCAGCCTCCCCTGGACTCTCTCCAGCACTTCCCTGTCCCTCTTGAAGTGGGGAGCCCTGAACTGGACCAAATAACCCAGATGAAGCCTCACCAGGGCAGGGCAGGGCAAAGTGGGGGAAGAACCTCCCTTGCCCTGCTGGCCACACTCTTCTTCATGCCCCTTAGGACACCACTGAAGCCTTCTTGTCCACGAGGGCACACTGCTGGCTCACCAGAAACTTATCCCCCAGCACTCCCAGCTCCTTCTCCTTGGAGCTGCTTCCCAGCAGGTTGTTCCTCCCCAGGTAGAAAATCTTCCCCTTGCCCTGCCTGAACTTCCTCCCCAAGCATTCTGTGATTCCACCACCGATGACAAATTCCTTCCTCCTTCCCGACCCTCTCTCGGGCTCTGCTTTAATCACACAGAGCAGCTCCGTGGGTGCAGCTCTCCCTTCCCCCTCACCACCCCCGGCCCCCTCCTCTTCCTCCCTGTAGTTAACACAGCAGAATCTGCCACACGAAAGCAGCGTGGAATTAGAGCCTGGCTCCTAATATTTCAACCCCCAACAGGAACAAAGATGCAATTATATAGCTCAGTGATGCGGCACCGTATCGGCAGCCGGGGAGGAGACGGAGTCCCCGCTCCAGACTCTGCAGCAAAGTTCCCCCTGCATAATAAGTCAGGCCAGCAGCTTGACTCCTCCCGGCAGGGGACACTTGGCAATCCACACCGGCTCCGGCATTGTTCCCAGCCCCTTTCTTCTTTCCCAGGACGGGATCCGAGGTTGGCTGTTTGGAAGTTAATTAAGTGCCGAGGAGCGTTAAGAGCGACAAGAGCTGCGCTGTGGAGCCCTGCCGGGAGGGGATGGGGAGGGGAGGGGGAGGTAGAGGAGGGAGGGGGTGGTGTGGGTTTGTTCAGCGCTGCTGGGGGATTCTTGCTGAACAGGGTGGGCTAGGGAGGGGTTGGAAGCAGGATGGGCTAGGTGGGGGGTTGGAAGCAGGATGGGCTAGGTGGGGGGTTGGAAGCAGGATGGGCTAGGGAGGGGTTGGAAGCAGGATGGGCTAGGAAGGGGCTGGAAGCTTGAAGGACTGGGGAGGGGCTGGAAGCTTGATGGACTAGGGAAGGGTTGGAAGTCTGAAGGACTGGGGAGGGGTTGGAAGCTTGATGGACTGGGGAGGGGTTGGAAGCTTGATGGACTGGGAGGGGTTGGAAGCTTGATGGACTGGGGGGGGTTGGAAGTCTGAAGGACTGGGGAGGGGTTGGAAGCTTGATGGACTGGGGAGGGGTTGGAAGCTTGATGGACTAGGGAGGGGTTGGAAGTCTGAAGGACTGGGGAGGGGTTGGAAGCTTGATGGACTGGGGAGGGGTTGGAAGCTTGAGGGACTAGGGAGGGGTTGGAAGCTTGATGGACTGGGGAGGGGTTGGAAGATTGATGGACTAGGAAGGGGTTGGAAGCTTGATGGACTAGGGAGGGGTTGGAATCTTGAGGGACTAGGGAGGGGTTGGAAGCTTGATGGACTGGGGAGGGGTTGGAAGATTGATGGACTAGGAAGGGGTTGGAAGCTTGATGGACTGGGGGGGGTTGGAAGCTTGATAGACTAGGAAGGGGTTGGAAGTTTGAAGGACTGGGGAGGGGTTGGAAGCTTGATGGACTAGGAAGGGGTTGGAAGCTTGAAGGACTGGGGGGGGTTGGAAGCTTGATGGACTAGGGAGGGGTTGGAAGCTTGATGGACTAGGGAGGGGTTGGAATCTTGAGGGACTAGGGAGGGGTTGGAAGCTTGATGGACTGGGGAGGGGTTGGAAGATTGATGGACTAGGAAGGGGTTGGAAGCTTGATGGACTGGGGGGGGTTGGAAGCTTGATAGACTAGGAAGGGGTTGGAAGTTTGAAGGACTGGGGAGGGGTTGGAAGCTTGATGGACTAGGAAGGGGTTGGAAGCTTGATGGACTGGGGAGGGGTTGGAAGCTTGATGGACTGGGGAGGGGTTAAACCCCTCTGCTGTGAGGACAAGCTGAGAGTTGGGGTTGTTCACCCTGGAGAAGAGAAGGCTGCAGGGAGATTTTCTGGTGACCTTTCAGGTCTTAAAGAAAGCTGGAGACAGAGTTTCGAGCAGGGCCTGTTAGGACAGGGCAAGGGGGGAATGGTTTGAAGTAACAGAGGGAAATTCAGAGTGGAGAGAAGGAAGGAATGCTCTGCACTGAGGGTGGTGAGAGCAGGCTGGCCAGAGAGGTGGGAGATGCCCCATGGCTGGAACCACCCCAGGTCAGGTTGTCTGGGGCTCTGAGTTGGGGACATCCCTGCTGACTGCATGGGGGTTGGACTGGATGAGCTTTCAAGGTCCCTTCAACCCAACCCAAGCCATGGTTCTGTGGTTCTGTGACCAAAAATGAGAGTCCCTTCGTTTACATGCAGCATGCATCACACCACCTTGCTGACTGAAGCATCATTGCCTCAGCTTAAACCAGTCCTGAGATGGATTAAGCCTCATCATTTGGTTTTAGCAAAAGCAGAACTGGTATTGATTTGGGACTGGGAGTCTTTATTAGCCTACAAGTTCATAAATGGGAGCAGCAGAGCTGAAAACACTATGGCTTGATCAGGCAATTGCCAGGTAAAACCAAGACAAAGCTCATTTCCAGCAGCACTGGGATGTCCTGGCCTTGCCATGGCCCTGGGAGTGGGTTTGGAGTGGGTACATCTGCAGTGCCTCCCATCCCCAGCTCTGCCCACCCAAACCACTGCTACCTGAGCCTCCCTGGGCAGCCTGCTCCAGGGCTCCAGCACCCTGCAATTAAAGAAGTTCCTCCTCATGTTTAGAAGGAACTTTCAGTGTTCAAGTTGGTGCCCCTTTCCTCTTGCCCTGTCACTGGGCACCACTGAGCAAAGCCTGGCCTCATCCTGCTGACAGCCACCCTTAAAGGATTTGTGAGCACTGAGAAGATCTCCCCTCAGGCTGCTCTTTTCCAGACTAAGAAGCTCAAAGTCCTTCATCCTCTCCTCATCAGAGCTGTTCCAGTCCCCTCAGCATCTTTGCAGCCTTCTGCTGTACCCTCTCCAGCAGCTCCTTGTCCTTCTTGAACTGGGAAGCCCAGAACTGGGTCCAGGACTCCAGCTGTGGCCGAATAGAGGGAGAGGAGAACCTCCCTTGCCCTGCTGGCCACACTCTTCTTCATGCCCCCCAGGACACCATTGAGGCCTCCCTGACCACGAGGGCACATTGCTGGCTCCTGGGCACCTTGTTGTCCCCCAGCACTCCCAGCTCCTTCTCCTTGGAGATGCTTCCCAGCAGGTCACCCCCTGGGTGCAGAACTCTCCACTTGCCCTGCTTGACCTCCCTCTTTATGAGCAGCTGGAACTTCCTATGCTCAACTTTGTGGCCATACCAAGCAGGAGTCACCTTCCAGCCTTTCTGCCTTTCCCACACACCTCTATTATTTGGTAGCCTGCAAGGGGCAAAAAAAAAAAATCCTAAAAAATCATACAAGAAAATAAACCACCCCCAAAAAACCAACCCAGCACCATGCTCTTTGCTGAGCATTTCCAGCCTGCCTTGCCAGTGCTGGGCTGCTGATTTTGCTGTCCTGGACTAATGGACTGGAAGACAGCACCACTGATCTCTCACTTCAGGGCTCCACACCTAATTGCAGCAAGCACACCCCAGCCCCCTGGAAGGCTGCAGGGGGTGCTCAAGCATGGAGCCTCTGCTAAATAACCAACCCAAGAGAGCTCTTAAGGAGAGTTGGAAGCAAATGTTTGGTTTTCTTTAATGTTTTTTTCCCCCCTTCAATTTTTTGGGTGTTGGTGTTTTGAGGTTTTTTTGTTGTTGGGTTTTTTGTTTGTTTGTTTGTTTGTTTTTTTTGCCTTGCTCCAGGCAAATGAAAATCACTGCAGGAGCAGCTTTCTCCTTCCCCTCATTGTGGCTGATGATTTGTTGTCAGATTAAATATAGCAGCCTTTTAAGACCCAGCTACATCATCCAGGGGAGGATCCCACCCTGGACCTGCAGGAGGGTTTGACTGGGGAAGTCTAAATGGAGCTTTAATGCTTTTGCTCTGATCTGTAAATATATTTGCAATCAGCAAGATGCAGCAGAGAAGGAGGAGGGGGGAAAAAAATAAGGAGATACAAGAGGAATTGAAGGCTGTATCCCAAAGATTGAGGCTGAGGGAGAAATAGCTGGAAACTGGGAGTCCTTCCTCCCAGCAAGGGGAAGGACATGGGGCTGCCACTAATCAATCTGCTGGGTTGGTATCAGCAGCTGACTTGCTTGTGTCTGTCCCTGGTGAGGAAGCAGATGCCTGGCTGAGGCCTGGAGCACTGGGGACTATTTGTAGCAACCAATTTATTCATGAATTGAGCTTCTTTGCTGTGCAAAGCAGCACAGAGACGACACAGGTCCTGCCTCCCTGCCTGGCTTCCTGTTTCTCTCATCTGTTCCTCATCATCTACTTGCTGTAGGCTACTACCAGCTCCCTGCGTGCTCAGCAAGCCCTGGCTGTGATGGGTGTCCAGCCAGGGTAACCCCTGAGAAAGCAACCAGGATAAGCCTTGAGAAACCAACCAGGATAACCCTGAGAAGCCAACCAGGATAACCCTGAGAAACCAACCAGGATAACCCTGAGAAACCAACCAGGATAATCCCTGAGAAACCAACCAGGATAACCCTGAGAAACCAACCGGGATAACCCTGAGAAGCCAACCAGGATAACCCTGAGAAGCCAACCAGGATAACCCTGAGAAATCAACCGGGATAACCCTGAGAAACCAACCAGGATAACCTCTAAGAAACCAACCAGGATAATCCCTGAGAAACCAACCAGGATAAGCCTTGAGAAACCAACCAGGATAACCTCTAAGAAACCAACCAGGATAACCTCTAAGAAACCAACCAGGATAGTCCCTGAGAAGCCAACCGGGATAACCCTGAGAAACCAACCAGGATAACCTCTAAGAAACCAACCAGGATAACCTCTAAGAAACCAACCAGGATAATCCCTGAGAAACCAACCAGGATAAACCCTGAGAAACCAACCAGGATAACCTCTAAGAAACCAACCAGGATAACCCTGAGAAACCAACCAGGATAACCTCTAAGAAACCAACCAGGATAATCCCTGAGAAACCAACCAGGATAAACCTTGAGAAACCAACCAGGATAACCTCTGAGAAACCAACCAGGATAACCTCTAAGAAACCAACCACGATAATCCCTGAGAAACCAACCAGGATAACCCTGAGAAACCAACCAGGATAACCTCTAAGAAACCAACCAGGATAATCCCTGAGAAACCAACCAGGATAAACCCTGAGAAACCAACCAGGATAACCTCTAAGAAACCAACCAGGATAATCCCTGAGAACACCAGATACCTGAAACCACGGATAACCCTGAGAAACCAACCAGGATAACCTCTAAGAAACCAACCAGGATAACCTCTAAGAAACCAACCAGGATAATCCCTGAGAAACCAACCAGGATAAACCCTGAGAAACCAACCAGGATAACCTCTAAGAAACCAACCAGGATAATCCCTGAGAAACCAACCAGGATAAGCCTTGAGAAACCAACCAGGATAACCCTGAGAAACCAACCAGGATAACCCTGAGAAACCAACCAGGATAAACCCTGAGAAACCAACTGGGATAACCCTGAGAAACCAACCAGGATAACCCTGAGAAACCAACCAGGATAATCCCTGAGAAACCAACCAGGATAACCTCTAAGAAACCAACCAGGATAATCCCTGAGAAACCAACCAGGATAACCCTGAGAAACCAACCAGGATAACCTCTGAGAAACCAACCAGGATAATCCCTGAGAAACCAACCAGGATAAACCCTGAGAAACCAACCAGGATAACCTCTAAGAAA
The DNA here is from genome assembly GCF_027791375.1 of Indicator indicator. Lineage (NCBI taxonomy): Eukaryota > Metazoa > Chordata > Aves > Piciformes > Indicatoridae > Indicator > Indicator indicator. Next base: position 840,871 of record NC_072047.1, read on the forward strand.
CCAACCAGGATAATCCCTGAGAAACCAACCAGGATAAGCCTTGAGAAACCAACCAGGATAACCTCTAAGAAACCAACCAGGATAATCCCTGAGAAACCAACCAGGATAACCCTGAGAAACCAACCAGGATAACCCTGAGAAACCAACCAGGATAACCTCTGAGAAACCAACCAGGATAAACCCTGAGAAACCAACCAGGATAACCTCTAAGAAACCAACCAGGATAATCCCTGAGAAACCAACCAGGATAACCCTGAGAAACCAACCAGGATAGTCCCTGAGAAACCAACCAGGATAATCCCTGAGAAACCAACCAGGATAACCTCTAAGAAACCAACCAGGATAATCCCTGAGAAACCAACCAGGATAAACCTTGAGAAACCAACCAGGATAACCTCTAAGAAACCAACCAGGATAAGCCCTGAGAAACCAACCAGGATAACCCTGAGAAACCAACCAGGATAACCCTGAGAAACCAACCAGGATAACCTCTAAGAAACCAACCAGGATAATCCCTGAGAAACCAACCAGGATAACCCTGAGAAACCAACCAGGATAACCTCTGAGAAACCAACCAGGATAAACCCTGAGAAACCAACCAGGATAACCTCTAAGAAACCAACCAGGATAATCCCTGAGAAACCAACCAGGATAAACCTTGAGAAACCAACCAGGATAACCTCTAAGAAACCAACCAGGATAAGCCCTGAGAAACCAACCAGGATAACCCTGAGAAACCAACCAGGATAACCTCTAAGAAACCAACCAGGATAAGCCCTGAGAAACCAACCAGGATAAGCCTGAGAAGCCAACCAGGATAAGCCCTGAGAAACCAACCAGGATAAGCCCTGAGAAGCCAACCAGGATAAGCCTGAGAAGCCAACCAGGATAACCCTGAGAAACCAACCAGGATAAGCCTTGAGAAGCCAACCAGGATAAGCCCTGAGAAACCAACCAGGATAAGCCCTGAGAAGCCAACCAGGATAAGCCCCAAGAGATCATCCAGCCATGGGAGGGATGGGTGTCCAACCAGGATAAGCCCTGAGAAACCAACCAGGATAACCCCCAAGAAAACAATCAGGATGACCCCCAAGAAACCACCCAGCCCTGGAACTGATGAGTGTCCAACCAGGATAACCCCCAAGAAACCAACCAGGATGACCCTGGAATGGGTTGTTCAGGGAGGTGGTTGAGGCTCCATCCCTGGAGGTGTTTGCAGCCAGGCTGGATGAGGCTGTGGCCAGCCTGATCTGGTGTGAGGTGTCCCTGCCCATGGCAGGGGGGTTGGAACTGGCTGAGCATTGTGGTCCCTTCCAACCCTGACTGATTCTATGGTTCCATGACCCCCAATAAACCATCCAGCCCTGGAAATGATGAATGTCCAACCAGGATAACCTCCGAGAAACCAACCAGGATGACCCCCAAGAAAGCACTCAGCCCTGGTTGTGATGGATGTCCAACAAGGATAATCCCCAAGAAACCATCCAGCCCTGGGACTGGTGAATGTCCAACCAGGATGACCCCCAAGAAACTAAGGATCATCCAGTCCAACCATTCTCTAACTCTGCTTAGCCTGAGGTTAAGCCATGGCCTTCAGCACCACATCTCTGCTGCTTTGAAATACCTCTGGGGATGGGGATTCAAACCCCTCCCTGGGCAGCCTGGGCCAGGCTTTGAGAACCCTTTCAGGGAAGAAGTTTCTTCTAATGTCCAACCTAAACCTCCCCTGGGGCAACTCCTCCTATGGAGAGGAGACCAAGCCCCACCTGGCTCCAGCCTCCTTTCAGAGATCTGTAGAGAGCAAAGAGGTCTCCTCTCAGCCTCCTCTTCTGCAGCCTGAACACCCCCAGCTCCCTCAGCTGCTGCTCAGAAGTTCTTCAGACCCTCCACCAACTTTCTCTGGACCCACTCCAGCCTTTCAATGCCCTTCTCAGGGGGAGAGCCACCCAAAAGCGACCTCAGGACTCACTGCACTGCTGCACAGCTCCTGCCCTCCACTGCTTTTGTTATTTGCTGCTGATTCCCAGCCCCCTTTTTCAGCAGGAATCAGCTCATTTCTTCATTACCTTTAATACCTCTCCTTCAGCTCAGCCTCTGAATTTTCTCCTCACTTACGAGGAGCTTCTTGCCAGACGTCAAAACTTTATTAAATATGTTTCTAACAGGGTGGAAATGTATTAAAAAAAAAAGAAAAAAAAAGGTGGGGGGGGAGGGGAGGGGAAGGTGGAAGGAGGGGAAAGGGAAGGGAAGGGGGAAAAAATGGCACTGACTGCTTTTAAATTGTGGCAGTTTTGCATCGTGGTGATACCCAAGCCAGGGGATGAGTTCTGACAGGCAGGCAGCGCTTTCAGAGGCAATTAGATCACACGTCAAGGAGGAGGCATAGGGAGAGATAATATGGAATGGGAAGGAGATAAAAGGAAGCAACTTTGTTCCCTCTCCTTCTCACTCACATAGCCACAACCCCTCCCCCTTCTCCAACCAGCCTGCTGGGAATGAGTGAGAAAGGAGGGAAGGCATCAGAGGTGGTGTTAGGGATGAGGTAAGGCAGGGGAAGTACGGAGGGAAGAAGAAGAAAGGTGAAATGCAGCAAAAGGGAGTTGGAAGTAATTCACAGTGAGGAAGTTCTTCCCCATGGGAGTGGTGAGAGCCTGGAATGGGTTGTCCAGGGAGGTGGTTGAGGCTCCATCCCTGGAGGTGTTTGCAGCCAGGCTGGATGAGGCTCTGGCCAGCCTGATCTGGTGTGAGGTGTCCCTGCCCATGGCAGGGGGGTTGGAACTGGCTGAGCCTTGTGGTCCCTTCCAACCCTGACTGATTCTAGATTCTATAATGGTCCAGAGCTGGAGATTACAGAGCCATAGAATGGCTCAGGTGGGAAGGGAGCTCAGAACTCATCTGCTCCAACCTCCCCACCATGCCCAGGGACACCTCTCAACCAGACTCAGCTGCTCAAGGTCTCATCCAGCCTGGACTGGAACACCCCTCCAGGGAGGAGGAATCCACAGCCTTCCTGGGCAGCCTGTGCCAAAGTCTCACTGCCCTGGGCTTGAAGAACTTCTTCCTCAGCTCCACTCTAACCCTGCTCTGCCTCAACTTCAAACCATTCCCCCTTGGCCTGTCTCCAAACACCCTCAGCAAAAGTCTCTCTGCAGCCTTCCTGCAGGATTCCTTCAGCTCTTGGCAGACAGCTCTGAGGTCCCCCTGGAATCTTCTCCTCTCTAGGCTGCACACCCCCACAGTCCTCACAGCAGAGCTGCTCCAGCCCTTGGCTCATCTTTGTGGCCTCCTCTGGCCTCCCTCCAGCAGCTCTGTGTCCTTCTCCTGCTGGGAACCCCAGACCTGGACACTGGAATGAAGGCAGTTGACAGCAGGCAGGAGAATGATGATGCTCTTGGCAGTGGGGAGCAGGCACTGCAGAGCATCTCCTCCCCTTGCTCCTCCATGCCTCAGCCATAAGCAGCAGAGATTTCTCTGTTTCATGGCCATGGCTTAGTGGCCATGGTGGTGTTGGGTTGCTGGTTGGACTGGATCAGCTTAAAGAAGCCTTTCCCATCCCAAATTCTCTGATTCCCTGAGCTGGACTTTGTCTGTGGAGCTGGAAAAAAAAAAAATATCTGTGTGGGTGTGCTCATTCCACACCAGACAGGGATGGAGGCTGCAAAAGAAGATGGAAATTGCCACCAAGAGCTGCTGGAGTAGGTTTACATTTAATTAACCATCAGTGATGAATTGTTGCACAACTGCCCATGGCTTCCCCTCCTGATTTTGGGTTCACAGAGGGGTTTGGACCCCAAAACCAAAGGGTTCTGCTGGGAGGGTGCATGCAGAGCCCCAGTGGCTGCCTCTCCCCTCCTTGGCTGATTATTAGGTTAATTAAAGGCATAAAAGTGAATTCTGATTTGTGCTGAATGTTCAGGAGCAGATGGTGACAAGCAGCAAGCTCCATAAAAGAGAATTGGAAGTTGTCAAGTGGCTCCAGCTCATCTGTGCTGGGAGCTGGGGGGAGAAGCAGGTTGGGGTTTGAGTCCCTCCTGTCTGAGCCCCACAGGCAACCAGCACTGCCAGCAACCCCACATGAAGCTCCCCCACAGGACCTCGGTGGCTGGAAAAATCATTAAGTCTTAAAGCAAGGGAAAATTTGAGCCTCTCCTGTGGAATTCTGCTCCCTCCTCACATGCAGGACAGCAGGGTAGTGATGGGGACAGGGAGTTCCTCACATTTTCTGAGCTTCCAGCGAGGACATTACAGCAAAGCTGGGAAGCAGACCTGCTGAGAAGGACCTGCTGGTGGCCAACAAGTTGTCCATTAGCCAGAAATGTGCCCTCATGGCCAAGGCAAATGGAGTGCATTAAGGAGAGTGTGGTCAGCAAGGCAAGGGAGGGTTTCCTCCCCCTCTACTCTGGAATATTGTGTCCAGTTCTGGGACAGGGAAATGCTGGAGAGAGTCCAGCAGAGGCTGGGAAGATGCTGAGGGGTCTGGAGCAGCAATGTGAGGAGCAGAGGCTGAGAGCCCTGGGGCTGAGAGCCTGCAGAAGAGCAGCCCCAGAGGGGAGCTGAGCAATGCTCAGCAAGAGCTAAAGGAGCTGTGGGGGGCAAGAGGCTGGGGCCAGACTCTGCTCATTGGTGCCCAGGGACAGCACAAGGGGCAAGGGGCACAAAGTGGAGCCCAGGAGGTTCCACCTGAAGAGGAGGAGAAAATTGCTGGTTGTGAGGGTGCTGGAGGTGTGGAGCAGGCTGCCCAGAGAGGTTGTGGAGTGTCCTTGTGTGGAGAGCTTCCAACCCCCCCTGGGCATTGTGCTGCTGGGCAAGCTGCTGTGGGTGCCCTGCTGGAGCAGGAGGGTTGGACTGGCTGAGCTCCAGAGCTCCCTTCCCACCTCCACCATGCTGGGATGCTGTAAAAGTTCACAAACCCTTGAAAGTTTGGGTGAAGCCAGAGCTGATTTCCATTCTGTGGAGGAATAATGTGGTGTTTGATTATTTCAGCTGTGTTTTGCTCTGAAGAACCCCATTTGGAGCTCTGCGATTTTCCTCATCCAGATGGGGATTTCTCAATAATCCCCAGTATAGCAGGCAGGGAAAGCTGCAGATACCTCCCATCACAGTAGCGGCTCTAGGGCATGCTGGCTGAGAGAGCTAGCATGGCTTGGAAGACACATCGCTTTGGCTGGGTTCATAAATGCCTAGCCTGAAGCCCATATTCTGATTCGCCTTCTTGACTATATCCTTCACTCTATCACTGGTGATGCTGTGATCCGCTGTGTGCGGGGTTTCACTTCCTGAGAACCTCGGAGATGCGTTCGCTTGCATCGAAAGAAACAGATCAGTGCCGCAGGGATGTATAGGCGAAAGTCAGCGTAGACGGACTGCGATGAAGAAGCTGTGATATGGCGATTGTGTGACAGGTCTGGTAGTTAATGATGTGGATGTATACTAGGCATGACTTTGCTGATCTTGTTCTCGCTGTTCATTCTTGTAATGGTAGCAGCCTAGGCGGTTATTTGGGGGGAGAAAAAATTATTCCAGAATAACTCAAAAAAGCTGATCTATCTAGGGTCCCAGTGGAGCTCGTAAGCACACTCTATCTTTTTTCCTCATACAGCACGTTGTAGGGGGTCTGTGTGGATTCTGCAATGCCCGAGGGGTTTGACCCATCTTCCCGTTAACAGCCTGTTTGGGGTTAGAGGGTGTATTTTTTCTCCCGCCTTTATACAAGCCTTGCTGATGCCGATTTTACTTGATTGTGTACTGCCATGGATTCAAAGCACGTATCTCACATGCCAATGCCTGCTTCTTTATTTTCTCCCATGCTGGCCTATCTTCCAACTTCATCTGCTCATGCCGAAGCCTCTTGGGTGACACTTTCCTGGCAATGAGGCGGGTGTCAAGCTTTCTGGTTTGGTGGGGAGATGCTCGAGGCCGTACACGGTGGGTGTTATCCTCCTGTGCAACTGGGTTGTCATAGGAGGAGGACTGACTTGAATGAGAGGGGTCATGATTGGGGCCTTGTCAGGAGTTGGTAGTCGATTTTATGAACAGCGTGACTGAAGCATTGGTTGACGCATGCTTTCCGTTCTGACTGCCATTAGTTGGACCTCAAGGCCGCTGCCTCTGCTGCACTGCGTCTGTTGACGGCGTTGGGTGCGTATTATGCAGCTTGTCCTGCCGGGGCTGCATTGGGGGATTTTGTTCGGATTACCACTGAAGCGATGGGATTAGGCAGTGGTCCTTAGCCAATTTGGGGACGTATGAAGTGAATTTTCAAATGCCTGCATTTGAAAATTTTGTTCTCAATATCAGAACAGCTGTCAAGATTTATTCATTAGTCTCTCGCGCGGTTACCTGGACTATTCTGCTCTCCCGATTTAGCACCCATTGATTAGCTTTTATAGGGTTATGTCTAGGGTTTGGGAATCATTTTTCAGGTAATCGACCAGACAGTGTGGTGTAGATCTGGTGTGTTACCACAAGCACGCGGTGAGAGGGATGGGTCAGCGTCTCTGGAGCTCATATGACTGACCCCAATTGGCCATCCTTTGACTGCCTGGAGCTGGCATCCAATCAGTCAGATGTGGTTCACCTTTCACGGCGTATGGCTTAGAAGTCATATTAATGCCCACTCCACTTTGCGCATCATGGGTGGGGTTGGGAAAGAACATTGGATCCTATAGTGCCCTAAGGACATAGCCTTCTACCATGAGGTCTCGGGGCATGACGGTCCTCATCCTACTACTGAAACACGGCCTCTATATTTCTTTAGACAACGTTTTCGCTTCGAGATGCTTCAGCGTGGATAGATACCTGCGTCAGGGACGGCATTCATTTGTGAACTTGCCACTTGTGCGGTCACCTTTGGGACCCTAGGTAGACTAGAGTCTGAGCGTCCACACGCGCGAAGTTTGCTCCCAACAAGCAGGACTTGGAGCTATTTGAAATGCAGCATTGTGATCTGCATGTCGCGTACCATATGGGTGGGGCCGTGTACTCTTGACGTGATGGATTATGACAAGCCCTGTGGAAGACCTGATACAGCTCTACAATGTAGGATCTATTTCATTTGACTCTGATCTACAAGTTGATCTTGCTCGAAGCCAACTCCCTGGGCAGCACAAGCACCATAGGCTGACTCTGACTTCCTAGCATTTCAACTGTGTTGCGCCCATGTTTCTTATCGGTACTGGGCTGTCCTCAAGGTTTTCTTCACTGATGCTGTTGAGCGGCGTGCGGGAAAACCAGCGAGCCAAAGATTGCCGAATTTCGCCCCTGACCTTTTATTGAGTATGCTTTATGCCATCAGTCACTGTTTTGATTCTTCGGCTCGTTAATGGTCTATGAGGAAGGGCCCATATTTGATGCTGGTCGCTTAGTGGATAACAATATCTGGATTTGTGACATACCAATTTTCGTTTTGCGTCGACGGGGCCTCCTTCGTTTCTTTTCTGCTGGTGTGGTTCCCAATATGAGGGACCCTTCCATTGATGTTGCTTGTTTGGTCGATCGATGTGAAGATTCTGTTAAGTTGTATGTGGAGCTCCCTCTTTGCTGTTATCCTTTCAGGTTTAACTTGATGTCCTGACTTACATGCTTGTGAGGTAGGCGGCAGGAAGTAATTTACTCTCTAGTAGTGACGCATATCAATAATTTTCCCCATGGACTTTCTGATTTCTTGACTTTGAGATTAATTGATTTTGTTCAAGCACATTGCAGATGGCGGTCCTGTATGTTAGGGAAGTCTTGTGACTCGTTCGGGTTATCGGGTCCTGTGGGCAGGTGGATGCTTCTTATGTTCGATGGGTTGGCTGGCCTAGTGACAATGGTTGCATGTGGGGCCTACAGAATGGATGGCGACTCATACCCCTTACCCTGGCATTATCTCACCCCCCAGCTGAACCCGTTGGGTATCAGATGAGAGCTACAGGAGTCAACTTGAACTAAACCATTCCACTATTTTACATTCACTAGTTCATGGGGAGCTTGTGATGCTGGTGTGACTACCTTGCGGACTCTGCTGGTCACCTTGTCGTGCACACAAAGAAGAATTCAACTTTTGACTGAGGCTGTAATGAAACTGTTTTTATCAAGACCAGAGGTAGGTGGGGTGAGGCAACAGTCCAATGCTCCGGGGCCTCTGCCTTTATGCCTCCACCTCACAGCACCGTCTACTCCTTTGGTTTTGGTGGTTCCATACACCGCTCTGTGAACCCATTAAATACTAGTCGGAGGGGGAAGACTATGGGACATGGTGTGATGCATACAATTCTATGCGACTGTTGCGTTTATTAGAATGTGTGTAACACTACTCCCACGCAGCCTCTTTGGTGGCTTTTTACATTATTGTCAGTTTTGCAGAATCTCAACATCACCTGTCTGGCAGTTTGGTTACATTGAGCAATAGACTGCAAGCAACAGGTATTTTTTTTTTTTCCAAGATCACAAGTCTTAGGTTCCTGATATGGGAATCATAGTGAATTTGGGGATTGGGAATAGGCTTCTTTATGCTCGATCACAGGACATCCAGCAAGGGCCCTTAACAACGATCTTCTACACGTATGGCCATACGCTATAAGCCCGTTTTGGCCATGTAAAGAGAGATGAATCTGTGTGATCTGCTTTTATTCGGCGTGAGGCAGATGGAGGAAAGCGGCGTGGAGATGCTGATACGGTGCGTGCGGGCTGCTAATGGGGTGGAGACGGTCTGACTAGTCGCCCCTGAAGTCCTTCACCAATGACCATTGGCTGCCTTTATTCTGTCATTCTCCACTGAGCCCTGCTGTCAATTTCTCGCCACTTCTATTCCTCGTGTCTACAGGTCTGGGGTTTCGTCACACAGACAGTCGGGAGTATAGGTTACTGAGCTGATGGTGGAGGCCAGGAGGACGGCCACAAATATCGGTTTTGTGCAAGGGCTGGAGCAGACTCATGTCGTCGTGTGGACCGTGTTGGGGCGTGTGCAGCCTAGGAGGGTATGGAAGATTTCCTGGCGGCGACTAATCTGAGCTGTGTCTTCTGCGGCAATGAGCCTGAAGGATATCTGCGCTCGGAATGGCCGGCAGAGAGAACTTTTGCCTGAGCGGTGTTTGGAGACAGGCACAAGGGCGGAATGGTTTGAAAGTGTGAGGCAAGTAGCCAACATGGGGTTGTATGTAGGGCAGCTGAGGAAGATGTTCTTCAAGCCCTGGGGACTGCAGGGTGACTTTGGCCACTGGCGTGCCAAGGGATACTGGATGGGGTGTACACAATCCTCCACTGGAGGGTGCTTCGACTCTGTACTAGGCTGTTGAAGTCCATTGAGATGTCCTGTGAGTATGGTTGAGAGGGTGTCCCCCCATGGGGCCCAGATGGTGGGAGAGTGTGATGAGAGCCAGCTATGAGTTTCGCTGACGGCCCTACGCGTCCCTTACCACCGGTAGCTCAAAAATTCTTTGGAATATGTAGATTATCTCAAGCGGCTAATGGTCCATGGTTATTAGTTTTCTAGTGCTAGATGGCTCGTCTGGGTTGGATGGACCGTTTGGGTTGCCAATAGGTTGCATAGTTCCACTAAACGGGTAATGCAATATGGTGAGTGGGTTTTGGTATACTGCGCTAAAGTCCGTTGCAGGCGGGCCTGAGAGCTCATCTTCCAGGTAGTTATGGCGGCCTTATTCTCGCCATCCACGGGTGGGATGAATTGTAATTTGCTAAAGCTGGTCGCAAAAATCGTACATGGGACCGGCTCGTACTCACATACGCAAACGCTTGGGGTAGTGGTTTCACTTTAAAGCTGCGGGGCTCTTTTGACTTCCTAGCGGATTACGTTTGGATGAGGGCAGTGCTACGGGCTTCCTTGGATTAAACCGAGCTGCGTTACGTAAAATGACACGAGCCGTCATCTTGCAATATTCATCATCGCGCTATGTGGGGACCATTCACCTCCTTTTCGCTACTTCTCGAGTCCAGATGGATCGGTTAGGGAGAAGGGGTGGGTATGGGGTTCGCTGGCTATGTGAGTGAGTAATGGAAGGAGGGTATCAAAGTTGCTTGCGACTTTTGAGTACTCTCCTTCCACTTTATGATTATCATCTACCTCAATATGCCTACGCTCCGTTGACCGTGTGATCTGTTATTGCCGCTCGGAATGCGCATGCCGGCCTGTCAGAACTAATCCCCTGGCTCGTTTGTTGGGCCATATCACCACAGATTGACATTTATGCCACAATTTAAAAGCAGTCAGTGCCCATTTTTTCCCCCCTTCCTCTTCCACCTTGCCCCTGCCCTGTCCAAACAGTTCCGCATACCACGTCTCCCCCCACACCTCTTTTTTTTTCTTTTTGTGTCTTTACAGAGCTGTTACAGGCACTGTTGAGTAAACTAATATTTAATTTTGTTTTTGGACGGTGTCCTGGCTAAGGAGCATGATGCTCTCTGTAATGTGAGCGAGAATATTTCAGAGGCTGCAGCTGAAGGTGACGGTGCATGTAAATGGTAAGGAAGATTTGAGCTGTAGGTTTACCTGAATGCAATAAAGGGGGACTGGGGATTTCAGAATGCAAATTACCACATAAAGCTGTGGTGGGAGGAGCTCATGCTGCCAGGCTGTGCAGTGAGTCCTGAGGTAGCTTTTGGGTGGCTCTCCCTCCTGAGAGGGATTTGATACATGGCTGGGAGTGGGTCCAGAGAAAGTTGGTGGAGGGTATGAAGAACGTCTGTGCACGCAGATGAGGGAGCTCGTTGGGGGTGTTCAGGGCATGACTAGAATAGTAGGTAGGGCGACACGCTATGACGAGGGAGCCACCTTTTGCTGATCTTAAGCTGTGCTCTGAACAGGAGGCTGGAGCCAGCGGTGGGTGAGCTGTTGTGGTGCTCCTCATACAATTTAGCAGGGTCATGCTATCGCGCAGGGTGATGGCTTCTTGGTGTTTTTGGGTCGCAGTGGAAGCATATTAGTATGTATAACTTCCTATTCCCGTGAAAGGGCATTCTAAGTATACGCGTGTGGCACATAAGGTCCCCCCGGATTGCGCAATTTACTACATGATTCTTTTCCTCGGCAAGTGGTCTTTCTGTCTTAGCGAGGTTTGGCAACTGTGATCACTGGGCGGGTATGCATGTAGTCGCCTGGAAATCGAGCGCCGATAAAGTCGTATTTTCCTCTTGGTGTCTGGCGCTTTAATCCTCACTAGGCGCGCTCACTTCAGTGACCAGGAGTTAGAGAGGTGCTGCGAATTGAACATTGGATTTCTAGGTTGATGTATGAAGGAGATCCTTAGTTTCTTGGCCCCCCCCCCCCGCCCCCCGCCACCCCCCCCCCCTCCCCCCCCCCACTCCAAACCCCTCCCCGCTGGGTAATGCTTTTCTGGATCTAACTTGCCACAGTCACCAAGGGACTGGGATGGTTCTCGTGCGAGGGATACTCGATCGCTCTGTTGGTATAATTCTTCATCGCGGATCGATAAAAATCCACAGGTGATTTGTAAGTTCATGTTTTAGCTGTGCACGTTTCTGTGGGGGTCTTCAGCTGCGGTTGAAGTTTTTGCGGTAGGTTTATCCTTCTGGGTTGGAACGATTTTTGCTCGAAATACTACTTTACTTGGGCTGGATTTGGATGTTTTTCTGCGGTCATTTGGACATCGCAACTAGCGAATAGGCTCAGTCTGGGTCGTTGGGAGATTTAGGCCGGAATTCTATCCTAAGTACTCATGTCGGCGCAGTCAAAGCTCCCAATCACCCATGCCTTGGGACAGCAGTTGAGGTAGCAACTCTCCTCTCAAGACTCAGGCGGGATCTACTGCTCCTCTCATACATGCCCTGCGGGCTCGTGCATAATAGATTAACTCACAGGGAGGGGTGTCAGGAACTCTAATACCAGCGCCCTCCCGACGGGAGATAAACTGAGGAATGAGATTAGATCACCTAATTAAAGGGGACCAGGTCGCTGGTGGTTGGGTTTGGCCTTGAGGCGGGGTGATGCAGGGGCGGTTAGGTCTAGTCTGTCCATCAGTTTGCCTGTGAGTTTTGGTAGGTGTGGTTTGCTTCGGGGGTTATCCAAGATGTGAGTTTTGTTTCTTGGGTGGTTTGTAGTCATTTGGGTTCTCTGGTTCCTGTTCTCTGAGGCCTTTTCTATGTGGGGCTGGTTCCTTTGGTTGGCTTTCTTATAACTTTCGGGAAAGTACACAGAGTGGGTCACTGGTGGATTCGAGGAGTGGCCTGGGCTTGCAATACCTGCCTTTGGTGGGGGGTGAGGCTTGTCTCACCTAATCGGGATGTGTTCTTGTTATCTGAGTATCAGCGGGGTTGGTTTCCTCTACGGGGTCGGTCGTCCCTTTCAGTGTAGCAGCCGTAAGGTTGGGGCTGTCGCTCTAAGGCTCTCTTATCGCTTGGGTTGGTGTGATTCAGGCGTATGTTATCGATGGTTGGCTAACGTTCATTGCGATTAATTATTCAATGGTGGGCCATTGGTCTACTTAGGGGTGCATGGTATACATGGTTGGAGTTGTCGTCAGTAATGGGTCGGATCGTTATTACTGGCTTGGACTATGCTCTAAGGCGAGCTAATTCTCTGGGTGTGGTTGTCGTATGGTGAGCTACTCTCGTCAGAGTTTCTTGGATTGTGATATCAAGAGTTGTAGCAGGCTTGGCTTTACTGGGTTGGTATTGTATTTGAGCTCGGTTGATCACTGTGTTTGGTTTACTGTCTGGAGTTATCCCGAGGGAGTCTAGGTTTCTGTCAAGGGACTATTGTGATCGTCGGGTTGGTGTATTGAGAAGGTTTATATCTGGTCGTCGTGGTGTATCTAGTAGCTTTTTTCCTGGAGTGTGCTGGGTTTATAACGGGATGTATATGGTCATGGTTTGGTGTTTAACATTAAGTTGGTGTATCACGGGATTGTGGTTATATGTCAAGAGAGTTTTGGATAACCTGGTTGGCTTTTTTACTCTCTGAGGGATTGTCATCTCTGGGTGGGGACGTTTCTACATAGGGTGGGTTTACAGTGATTAATGGGTGGTTGCTTACTCAAGGGCAATTGTATCGTCTGGGGGTCGGTGTGTCGTCTTTATTCCGCTATTTTGTGAGGGGTGAAGTATACTCTGGTTGGGTTTTCTCGTGGGTTTATTATTGTTCTCCTTTTGTGTGTTGGTTTCGTGGATCGTGTAAGGGTTGTGTTTTACTCTGCGTGCTTGCGTTTGCTGTCTTCTCACCTTTTGGGATTTCTCCCCTTATCTATGGGCGCTTCGGCCTTTTTTGTCTACTTAGCTAGGTTCGCATTCCGGCCTGGCAATCTTGTTGGTCCGAGATAGATTGTACGCTCCTCGAGTGACACACTGGGTTTAGGTTTCCTTAATGGTGGCATTTTCGATGGTCTACGGCTTCTGTCTGTACGGAGCGCTTGGCTCATCACCTGGTTGGTTTTCGTTAGTGCAAGGGTTTATTCCGCGAGTTGCAGTTTGCCTATGTGAGCGAGGGTGGATTGAGGGTTATCTATGGGTGGGTGTCTACTTAGTGGTTGGTATTCCTTTGGTTGGTTTTCCTCTGGGGTCTCTATGACTTAGCGAGGTGGTGTTGATGTTGTGGCTCTTGAGTCCATGGCTTAGGCTTCTGTCGGCTGGGTTGGGATACTGGCTTGGCTTTCTATGTCTGAGGTTTTACCTTCGTTGGTTGCTCATAGGGGTAGTCTATTGGTTGTGGTTTTTTAAGGGTTTTCACGCTTTGTTTGCTGTGGATTGGCGCTTTCTCTCGAGGGGTTGATCCGGGCTGGTTGGTTTTCTTTAGAGGTTATCTCCTGGGTTAGTTTCTACAACCGGCCTCCTATCCTGGTCTGGTTTTTTATCTAAGGGGGATTTTATGTCGCTGGTTGGTGTACATTTTGTGTGAGTAGCCCCCTGGGTGGCCGTTCAGAGCAGAGGGTGGGCAGTTTCCTTGGCTTGGTTTCATAAGGGGATTGTATCCCTGGATTGGTTTCTTATGTGTTCTTCACTGAGTGGGTTTCTCATAGAGTGGCCTCTTCTTTATCCTGGTTGGAGGTATCTGGGAGTTATCGATGGTTGGGTGTATTTGAGAGGGTTGTTTCTTCGATGGTTGGGTTTGTCGTACGTACGGTCGTGTATCCCTGGCGAGAATGGCTTTTCGTCAGGGGTTGAGAGTTTCGACTGGTGCTGGGTTCGTTTTGAGCGTCACGGTATTCACCTGGGGTTTTGGCGCAGCGGTGGGTTTTCTCGGCTTGGGGTTTTTAGTCGCGTGGGTACTTTACATAGCCGGTGGGTGCGGGCGTTTCTCTAGTCCGGGTTTTTCATGGTTTGAGATTGCTGCAGGGTTCTTTGCGTGTGGTTGGTTTCTGCAGGGATGGGTTGAATCCTCAATGTTGAGTGGATATTACATGGGTTTGCTCTTGAGCGTAGACTATCTGGTTTTTACCTAGTTGCGTTTCTCAGGTCGTTTTTCATGGGTTGCGTTTTATTCTGGGTCTACTACTGGTTGGCTAGATTGCGCATGGATGTGCCTGGGGGCGCTTTTTTCTACAGGACTTATAACGGGTGTTGGTTTCTTAGAGGTTTGCCTGGTTGGTTTTAAGCAGGGATGTTAATGGTGTGGGTTCTTCATGGGTTTTTACTGCCGTGTGGCGTTGTATGTCTGGGGTTTTTCACTGGCGTTGCGGTTGATATTTGAGGTTCCTTTTACTTGTTCTTGCCCTCTTTGGGTTTATCTAGGGGTCGGGCTTGATTTCTCTGGTGGACGTCCGTTTCGCTAGCCCCTTGAGCGACACGTGGGTTGGGTTACTGTATGGGCTCTCTATTCTTCCGGCGTGAGGTGGGGTTTGATCGATAACGGGATACATTTCTTAAGGTTAGGGTTCTCCTGGGTTGATTCCGCTGCGTGCAGGTCTTACTTGTAAGCATGGTGTTCTCTGGTTTGGTTTGCTAAGTTATTATTCTCGAGTTGGTTGTCTATGGTTCTTTTGTCCGGCCGATTGAGTTTCTTGGAGGGTCTTTATAGCGGTATGGGTTGAGTTGTTTATGAGCAGGGATTATCTGTCCTTGGGTTGGTTTTTAAGGGGTGAATCTGCTTACTATTAAGGGAGTTCGGTGTGTTCTATGCTCGGTGCTCTGTATCCTGGTTCGGTTTTTTATCGCAGGGAGTGTTATGGCCCGGGCTTGTTTTGTAGAGTGTTTTTCGCGGCATGCGCGTGGTTTCGCTCTGGGGTTATCTCTCTAGCTGTGGGTTTCTCAGTCGGATGTTTTTTCGTCCAACATGGGCTTTTCTCGTTGGTTTTCTTTGAGGTTGTGCGCGTATCCTGGGATTGCGTTGTCTGCAGGGTTTTCCGGTTGGTCCTTCTGGAGTGGGATTATCTGTGCCAGTTGGGTGTTTTGCGGTTTGATGGTGATTATTCTTCTGGTTGGTTTCCTCAGTAGGTTTTAATGGGTGTGTAATCTTTCTCAAGCTCGGCTTTTTTCTGGTTGCGTTTCTCGATAGGGATTACTCGTACTTGAGCTGTGGGTCGGAGTTTGAGGTTTTACCTATGTGGCGCTTGGCCTTTGATGTACAGGCGACTTGTATCTCTGGTATTTGAGTTTAATTCATGAGGTGCTTATCCCCGTGTTGCGCTTCCTGCTTATGGGGTAGGGTTTTTCTCTCTGGCGTTGGTTGATCGAGGGGAGACGTAGTCACCTGGGTGGTTGTTGTCAAGTTGAGAGGTTTTCCTGGTGGGTTTCCTGTTTATGGTAGATGGTTAGTTACATGGTGGGTTTTTCGCGTGAGGGTCTTTCACGCAACTGGTTCGGGCCCTTCTTGTCTGGGGTGCGATCCTGGTTCTTCCGTTGGTATTCTTAGAGCGTTCTATATTACTGCGGTTGGCGTTGCTGAGAGGTACATTTCATGGGTGGTTGTTCTCGATGGATCTATCCCGGGGTGGTTTCTCCAGCCGGGGTGTTTGGATCCCAGGTGGGTTTTTGCCTTCTTGAATGGTCCTTTCACATGGTTGGATTTCTATGGGTTATTCCCAGAGTTGTTGTCTCATGGGAGGGATGGTGCTAAATGGCCTATAATGGTTGGCTATTCTCAGGGCTGTGTTCCGTGGTGGTCTTCTGCAGGGTGAATATCATAGGTTTGGTTTCAGCTGGGTTTTCCTGGGTTGGCTTTCATACTGTCGCGTGTTTTTTTTCATGGCTCGGTCTTTTCCCCTCGCATGGCGTTGTTCCTGGTTGGGTTTCTCTGGGCTTTTCATGGGTGGCTTCTTCAGGGACTTTTCAGGGTTGGCGTTATCACTTGGCTTCATCCGGCGTTTGCCTTTGATTTCATGGGTGATTTTACCCCTGGCCTGGGGGTCGCTATGTCCCCTTCACAGCCGAGGGCAGGTGCCTGTCGCTAGATGGGGTGATGTACTCCGGGTAGTTGCCTACCCCGGCATAGTGTGATGACTGATGTTATGGAATCAGTATGAAGAGAAACATGCGGATTGCACTGGCTGGGAGGCAGGTTAAATGGGTCGTACGCTGTGCACTGCTGACCCCCATTTTTGACATTCACAGCTAAAAGAACGCATTCATATTGTGCAGTCATGATATCAATGTGGTTGAAGATTATGCTAGTCCCCAGTGCCTCACAGGACCACCTCAAGACCTGGACTATTCATGCTTCCTCAACTGGCGTCAAGATAAGTATGCTGCTGGCATACCACCTACCCCCAGCTAGATTTGATTAGTGGCCCGCTAGCGAGCCGCGCATTGTCGCACATTTCCTCACTTGCTTGGGTAGGTTGAAAGGTATATCACAGAGTTGCATTCCTGAAATATTCCTCTCAGATACCTGACCTCACATCTTTGGGATACAGCCATTCATTTCCGTTCTGGTTATATATTTATTTTTCTTCCACCTCCTACACACTCCCTTTCTCTTGCCTGCATTCATTGCATGTCTTTGCATTAATATTATTTACAGATCAGAGCACTCAAAAGCTCCATTCAATAGTCTCCATTTAGAGGCTTCCCCAGTCCAAACCACCTACTGCTGCAGGTACAGCGGAGGGGATCCTCCACTCCTGGCTTGATTTCCTGTAGCTGGGGCCCCTTCAAATGGCCGGATATATTTTAAGTCTGACCATATACCAACTTCGATATCAGCACACAATGAGGGGATAGGAGAACACGTATAGAACTCGTCTCCTGCCCCCGTGATTTTACTCTCTGCACCCTGGCGCAAGGCAAAAAAACAAACAACTATTACCCACAACACATATAAACCTAAAAACTCACACCAACACCAAAAAAATTGAAGGGGGGAAAAAAACATTAAAGAAAAACCATACATTGGTCTGACCTTTCTCCATTAAGAGCCTCTCTTGGGTTGGTTATTTAGCTGTGCGCCGCCATGCTTGAGCACCCCTACTGCAGCCTTCCTGGGGGCTGGGGTGTGCTTGACTGCAATTTGGTGTGGAGCACGGATGTGAGAGTTCAGTGGTGCTGTCCTTCCAGTCATGAGTCCAAGGGAGACAGCAAATTCAGCAGCCACAGCCACTGGCAAGGCAGGATGGATAATGCTCTGCACAAGAGCCATGGTGAACTGGGTTGGTTTTTTGGGGGTGGTTTATTTTCTTGTACGATTTTTTAGGATTTTTTTTTTTTGTCCCCTTGCTGGCTACCTATATTCATAGAGGTGTGTAGGGAAATGCGCTGAACAGAAAGGCATGGAAGCGTGAACTCACTGCCTGAGTATGGACATCAACTGTTGTGCCCATAGGAAGTGTTCCAGTCTGCTCAATACAAGAGGCGTGGTTTTCAAGCCAGGGCAATGTGGCGTGAGTTCCTGATCCACAGGGGGCCGGTGACCTGCTGGGTACAGCATCTCCAAGGAGATAGGTGCTGGGCACGTGCTGGGGGAATAATAATCCAAGGTGACCAGGAGCCCTGCAATGTGCCCTCGTGAGGTCTGGGAGGCACTCATATGGTGTCACTGCGGGGGGCCAGATGCACAGAGTGTGGACCAGCAGGGCATATGGAGGTTCTACTCTACTATATTCGGCCCACAGCTGGAGTGCTGGACACTGTTCTGGGGCCTCCATTCCCAGTTCAAGCAGGACAAGGTGCTGCTGGTGTGGGTACAGAAGATGGCTGCTCTAAGTTGCCTGAGGGGAATGGAAGAAGCTCTGATGAGGTGAGGAGTGTCTGGATCTTTGTGCTTATCTTGTATGAGTATTGAGCTGCCCTGAGGGGATAGATCTTCTCAGTGATATCAATTCTCTTGAAGGGTGGCTGTCTGCCCCCTGGTTGAGGCCCAGGCACACATTTTGCTCAGATGGTGCCACAGTGGGTCTGGGCAAGTGAGACCAAGGAGGCACACACAATTCGAACCACACGGATTGTTCATTCTCTAACATGTGGAGGTACTTCGATTAATTGCGGGTGCTGGAGCACTGGAGCTGCGTTGCCTGCCCAGGGAGGCTAAGGTAGCAGGGGTTTGGGTGGTGAAGAGCTGGGGGGTTGGGGCAGGCATCTGCAGACTGTACCCTCGAACATATATCCTCTCATCCCAGGGCCCTTGGGCAAGGCCCGCAGGACTTTACCCAAGTGCTGACTGGTATATGTGACTTTTGCCTTGGTGGGTGTTCCACGGGATATAATTGCCTGATTATAGGGCCCAATAGTGCTTCCCCCGTTTGCTGATAGGCATGCATACACCATTTATGATTCTTGTTGGCTAATTAAAGAAATCACCTGTACAATATATCATCTACACTGGTTGCTTGTGCGAAAAACCAATTGAGGAGGCGCCTTAATCCATCTCATCGGATATGCGTTTATGATGTTGGATATGATTGCAGTCAGTCAGACCAAGGTGGTGTGCATGCATGCGGCTGGTTAATAAGAAGGGATATCATGTTTGGTCATCAGTATCCTAAGTAACCAATGGACCCGTCGGGTTGGGGTTGTAGGGACATTGAAAGCGCTTACAAGTGCCTACTCACACCCACTGCCAAGTATGCTGGGAGGTCCCACTAAATATGAGCACCTGTACTTCAGGGGTCCTGGCGGTGGGGACATGCACCTTGGGGGATGCAGACCCTCGTATTAGGGACAATCGAGGAGAGCTCAACAATCACGATGGGCTGGTGCATGGTACGGCAGGCGATGCATCGCTGTTGGTCCAGCGGAGGGTATCGGCTTAACATTGCCCAACCGGGGCCCATGGCCACGATCATGGCCATGCGCGTTACGATCGGTCTCCAGCTTTCGCGGTAGACAGGATTGGTCACAAACACTGTTATAATGTATACCTGCCCAGCAGCCAGGTCTCTGGAAATGGACCGTGCTTCATCAAACAACACTCGCGATGAGTGTCCGATATGACCTGTGGGTGGTGTTTACCAGCAACATGGCATGATTGAGGCCAATATACAACGAAAATGGCCTGATTGTGCATTACACAGCGGTAGTGGAATGATAGAGGCTTAAACAGACCAAATGGCAGGACAATTAAAGGCATTAACAATGACACGTGGAGTGATGAGGACCTTAAAAACAACTCTGGCAATGAGATTGAGTCAATCTAACGGCAGTGCAGCCTCGACTTGCGGAATTAACCCCAGGAACATGGACATTGATGAGGACATTACACACGCCAGTGGGAACGATTGTGAGAATTAAACGAAAGTGGAATGATTGCAGCGCAATACCAAAGAGAATGTGGCATGATTGCAGGACTTACCCCCCACATGGAAGGCTTGCGGAATTAAACCGGAAGTGGACTGATTGTAGGTCTTAAAAGCCACCATGGACGGATTTAGGCATTTTCCAGCCGGAATTGGCGTGCATTGGCGGAATTAAAAAACATAGGAATGCATGCGGACTTTCACACAGGACGTGGCATGCTTGAGGGAAATTACACAGACAACACTGGGACTGAATTGCGGCACTTTAACCGCACAGAGGACAGATTGTGGAACTTAAACTCCAGTGGCAATCGACTTGCGGCATTACAAGGACCGTGGACTTGCATAGAGGTCTATCACCACGAAACTGGCATGATAGACGGAATAAACTACGCAAGTGGGAACGGAATGAGGTACTTAACCATCTAAAAAGGAATGATAGACGGCCTTACAACTTCAAATAGGCACAGGATGTCGCCTTACCCGCCACCACACAACACAAACACACCCACATGTGTCTGCTTGAGGACTATCCCCGCCAATGGACTGCAAAGAGAGAATTAAAAGAAACTGGAAGGATGTCCGAGGACCTTACCCAGAAAGTGGAATGACTTGACGGACTTACCAAGAAAGAGGAACTGACTTGCGCGAATATCAAAAGCAACCCTGCAATCACTTGAGCGAATTCAAGAAACATAGTACGTCACGTCACGGCATTAACCACCCACCAACAACACAATATGCCCAGTGGCACTGGAATTTGCTATGTCCTGATCCTAAACCATGTCACGGCTTCGCGGACAGCAACGGCAGTGAATTCCCGGACGGACACTTACACAGACACAGTGCACAATAAGGACGGAATCAAACATCAGAGACAATGCAGGTGATATCCCACACTCCTTGCACAAGCACGGGGAAAAACACGTCCACTTGCACACTCACATGGTCTGCATAGTAGCAACAATGCCTGGCGACGGCAGTCCTGAAACATTTCCAAAACACAATAACCTAATCACCATAACTTCTACATCCCAATCCCCTGCCCCATACAACTCACGGCATAGGGCAGCAACTGCGCATGCTCTTGTCGCTCATTAACGCTCCTCCGCGCCACTTAATTAATAACTTCCAAACAGCCAACGCGGATACCGTCCTGGGAAAGAAGATAAGGGGCTGGGTACTAATGCCGGTCGCGTGACGGTGGGGGATTGCCAAGTGTGCACCTGCCGGGAGGAGTCATAAGCTGACGGCACCTGTAGTTTGAGGCAGGGGACGATCTTTGCTGCAGAGTCCTGGAGCGGGGTAAGCCGTCTCCTCACTCCGGACATGACGATAACTGGTGCCGCGCAGCTGGCACTGTGCGGTAGATTTGACAGATCTGGGAAGGCGGGGGGGTGGTTTTTGGTGGCTGACCAAGGAGAGTATAGGAAAT